>NC_136001.1:36407563-36435063 GCF_048128805.1 Centroberyx gerrardi
ATTACTGAATGAGACATCATGCATCTGAAATCCACTGAGACTTCTCCCTGCTGTGTGTTATTACACCTGATCGCTGATCCTGGATCAATCAGTCTGGACTGGTTCAGACTGGAGAAACTGAGTCCGTCATCCTGATGGACAGATCTTTAATAGTTATCATATAAACATCATCACACTTTCTTATGCTTTGGACCTGGTTCAGACTGGTTTAGACCTGGTTCAGACTGGTTTAGACCTGGTTCAGACTGGTTTGGACCTGGTTCAGACTGGTTTGGACCTGGTTCAGACTGGTTTAGACCTGGTTCAGACTGGTTTTGGACTGGTTTGGACCTGGTTTGATCTGGTTTGGACTGGTTTTAGTAGTAGAAACCTACAGCAGTCTGGTTCTGGTTAGAGCCAGTTAACAGTAAGTCAGAACCAGAACACACACACACACACACAGCTGCAGATACCTGTGGACTGAGTCACCTGGACACGCCCCTAATGACTTAAGACTACTGTAAAACACTGCCGAAGGGGTGTGTGTGTGTGTGTGTTGGTGAATGGAGGCTGTAAACAGTTGATTTCACTGTCAGTAGAATCCCAGCTGTCAGTTTTATTAAAAATCATCAATAACAACTCTTTCTCCCTCTCTCTCTCTCCCTCTGTCTCTCTCTCTCTCTCTCCCCCCCCCCTCTCTCTCTCTCTCTCTCTCTCCAGGAGAAGTATCCAGCTGTGGTCTCTCTTCCTGGAGGCTGCAGGTCAGAGGTCATGACCCTGCACCACCCTCAGCTTCCTGGGTAAATGACATCACTTCCCTTTCTCTGTCTGATTTAATCTGTCTGTCTGTTAAAGACAGACAGGTAAGAGAGACAGACAGGTGAGAGAGACAGACAGGTGAGAGAGACAGACAGGTCAGAGAGACAGACAGGTCAGAGAGACAGACAGGTTAGATGTATGAATGAAGTGTTTATAAAGAAGTTGCAGTGAAACTTTCTTGTACCTGAAGGAGGATTCATCAGCAAAGAAAAACACACAATACACAACACACAACAATACACAACACAACACAACACAACACACAACACAACACAACACAACACAACACACAACAATACACAACACACAACAATACACAACACAACACAACACACAACAATACACAACACAACACAACACAACACACAACACAACACAACACAACACAACACACAACAATACACAACACACAACAATACACAACACAACACAACACACAACAATACACAACAACACAACACACAACACAACACACAACAATACACAACACACAACACAACACAACACAACACAACACACAACAATACACAACACACAACAATACACAACACAACACAACACACAACAACACAACACACAACACAACACACAACAATACACAACACACAACACAACACACAACAATACACAACACACAACACAACCCAACACACAACAATACACAACACACAACAATACACAACACACAACACAACCCAACACACAATACACAACACACAACAATACACAACACACAACAATACACAACAATACACAACACACAACACAACCCAACACACAACACACAACAATACACAACACACAACAACACACAACAATACACAACACACAACAATACACAACACACAACACAACCCAACACACAACAATACACAACACACAACAATACACAACACACAACAATACACAACACACAACACAACCCAACACACAACAATACACAACACACAACAATACACAACAACACACAACAACACAACACAACACACCGCTGCCATTTTCATTTGTTTACAGTGGAAATGACTTCTTCGTTGGTAGTTGGTTCAGCAGTAAGGTGAAACACGACACTGTCACATGACGATCTGCTCAGGTCTCCACACAGCTGCTTATCATGTTGTTATGTTGATGTGGGTTAACATCACAGTTCATCTGTCAGCAGGTGCTCCAGTAATAATAATAACAACAATAATAACAATAATAATAATAATTCATATGAAAAACATCAGAGTTTTTGTCTTGAATCCACAGTTTAATACACCTGAGTATGAAACTTCAGTTTGTGTCTGACCTGTCTCTCTCTCTCTCTCTGACCTGTCTCTCTCTCTCTGACCTGTCTCTCTGCCTGTCTCTCTGCTTGTCTCTCTCTCTCTGACCTGTCTCTCTGCCTGTCTCTCTCTCTCTGACCTGTCTCTCTGCCTGTCTCTCTCTCTCTGACCTGTCTGTCTCTCTGCTTGTCTCTCTCTCTCTGACCTGTCTGACTCTCTCTCTAGTTGCGTCCTATTGGTCCATTGGTCAGTTGAGGTGTCCAGAGGGGGCGGAGTCACTCCAAAGATCGACCTGCTGACCAAAATCCCAGAGAGAGGTGAAGATACTCTCTAATACTACAATATATACAGTATACAATACTACACACTCACACAGTATAATACTACACACTCACACAGTATAATACTACACACTCACACAGTATAATACTACACACTCACACAGTATAATACTACACACTCACAGTATAATACTACACTCACAGTATAATACTACACACAGTATAATACTACACACTCACAGTATAATACTACACTCACAGTATAATACTACACACAGTATAATACTACACACTCACACAGTATAATACTACACACTCACACAATATAATACTACACACTCACACAGTATAATACTACACACTCACAGTATAATACTACACTCACAGTATAATACTACACACTCACACAGTATAATACTACACACTCACACAGTATAATACTACACACTCACAGTATAATACTACACTCACAGTATAATACTACACACACAGTATAATACTACACACACAGTATAATACTACACACTCACAGTATAATACTACACACTCACAGTATAATACTACACACACAGTATAATACTACACTCACAGTATAATACTACACTCACAGTATAATACTACACACACAGTATAATACTACACACTCACACAGTATAATAGTACACTCACAGTATAATACTACACACTCACAGTATAATACTACACACACAGTAAAATACTACACACACAGTATAATACTACACACTCACAGTATAATACTACACACTCACAGTATAATACTACACACACACAGTATAATACTACACACATAGTATAATACTACACACTCACACAGTATAATACTACACACACAGTATAATACTACACACATAGTATAATACTACACACTCACACAGTATAATACTACACACACAGTATAATACTACACACTCACACAGTATAATACTACACACTCACAGTATAATACTACACTCACAGTATAATACTACACACTCACACAGTATAATACTACACACACAGTATAATACTACACACTCACACAGTATAATACTACACACTCACAGTATAATACTACACTCACAGTATAATACTACACACTCACACAGTATAATACTACACTCACAGTATAATACTACACACACAGTATAATACTACACACACAGTATAATACTACACACACAGTATAATACTACACTCACAGTATAATACTACACACACAGTATAATACTACACACTCACACAGTATAATACTACACACTCACAGTATAATACTACACTCACAGTATAATACTACACACTCACACAGTATAATACTACACACACAGTATAATACTACACACTCACACAGTATAATACTACACACTCACAGTATAATACTACACTCACAGTATAATACTACACACTCACACAGTATAATACTACACACTCACACAGTATAATACTACACACTCACAGTATAATACTACACTCACAGTATAATACTACACACTCACACAGTATAATACTACACACTCACAGTATAATACTACACACACAGTATAATACTACACACAGTATAATACTACACACTCACACAGTATAATACTACACACACAGTATAATACTACACACACAGTATAATACTACACACTCACACAGTATAATACTACACACACAGTATAATACTACACACACAGTATAATACTACACACACAGTATAATACTACACACTCACACAGTATAATACTACACACTCACAGTATAATACTACACTCACAGTATAATACTACACACACAGTATAATACTACACACACAGTATAATACTACACACTCACAGTATAATACTACACACACAGTATAATACTACACTCACAGTATAATACTACACTCACAGTATAATACTACACACACAGTATAATACTACACACTCACACAGTATAATAGTACACTCACAGTATAATACTACACACTCACAGTATAATACTACACACACAGTATAATACTACACACTCACAGTATAATACTACACACTCACAGTATAATACTACACACACAGTATAATACTACACACATAGTATAATACTACACACATAGTATAATACTACACACTCACACAGTATAATACTACACACACAGTATAATACTACACACACAGTATAATACTACACACACAGTATAATACTACACTCACAGTATAATACTACACACACAGTATAATACTACACACACAGTATAATACTACACTCACAGTATAATACTACACAGTATAATACTACACTCACAGTATAATACTACACACACAGTATAATACTACACACTCACAGTATAATACTACACACTCACAGTATAATACTACACACACAGTATAATACTACACTCACAGTATAATACTACACTCACAGTATAATACTACACACACAGTATAATACTACACTCACAGTATAATACTACACACTCACAGTATAATACTACACTCACAGTATAATACTACACACACAGTATAATACTACACTCACAGTATAATACTACACACTCACAGTATAATACTACACTCACAGTATAACACTACACACACAGTATAATACTACACACACAGTATAATACTACACTCACAGTATAATACTACACACTCACACAGTATAATACTACACTCACAGTATAATACTACACTCACAGTATAATACTACACACTCACAGTATAATACTACACACTCACAGTATAATACTACACACTCACAGTATAATACTACACACTCACAGTATAATACTACACACTCACAGTATAATACTACACACACAGTATAATACTACACTCACAGTATAATACTACACACACAGTATAATACTACACACTCACAGTATAATACTACACACTCACAGTATAATACTACACTCACAGTATAATACTACACACTCACAGTATAATACTACACTCACAGTATAATACTACACACACAGTATAATACTACACACACAGTATAATACTACACTCACAGTATAATACTACACACTCACACAGTATAATACTACACTCACAGTATAATACTACACTCACAGTATAATACTACACACTCACAGTATAATACTACACACTCACAGTATAATACTACACACTCACAGTATAATACTACACACACAGTATAATACTACACACACAGTATAATACTACACTCAGTATAATACTACACACTCACACAGTATAATACTACACTCACAGTATAATACTACACACACAGTATAATACTACACTCACAGTATAATACTACACACTCACACAGTATAATACTACACACACAGTATAATACTACACTCACAGTATAATACTACACACTCACACAGTATAATACTACACACACAGTATAATACTACACTCACAGTATAATACTACACACTCACACAGTATAATACTACACTCACAGTATAATACTACACACTCACACAGTATAATACTACACTCACAGTATAATACTACACACTCACACAGTATAATACTACACTCACAGTATAATACTACACACACAGTATAATACTACACACACAGTATAATACTACACTCACAGTATAATACTACACACACAGTATAATACTACACTCACAGTATAATACTACACACACAGTATAATACTACACTCACAGTATAATACTACACACACAGTATAATACTACACACACACAGTATAATACTACACACACAGTATAATACTACACTCACAGTATAATACTACACACACAGTATAATACTACACTCACAGTATAATACTACACTCACAGTATAATACTACACACACAGTATAATACTACACACACAGTATAATACTACACACTCACAGTATAATACTACACACACAGTATAATACTACACTCACAGTATAATACTACACACACAGTATAATACTACACTCACAGTATAATACTACACACTCGCAGTATAATACTACACTCACAGTATAATACTACACACTCACACAGTATAATACTACACTCACAGTATAATACTACACACACAGTATAATACTACACTCACAGTATAATACTACACACTCACACAGTATAATACTACACACACAGTATAATACTACACTCACAGTATAATACTACACACTCACACAGTATAATACTACACACACAGTATAATACTACACACACAGTATAATACTACACTCACAGTATAATACTACACACTCACACAGTATAATACTACACTCACAGTATAATACTACACACTCACACAGTATAATACTACACTCACAGTATAATACTACACACACAGTATAATACTACACTCACAGTATAATACTACACACTCACACAGTATAATACTACACACACAGTATAATACTACACTCACAGTATAATACTACACACTCACACAGTATAATACTACACACACAGTATAATACTACACACACAGTATAGTACTACACTCACAGTATAGTACTACACTCACAGTATAATACTACACTCACAGTATAATACTACACACTCACACAGTATAATACTACACACACAGTATAATACTACACACTCACACAGTATAATACTACACACACAGTATAATACTACACACTCACACAGTATAATACTACACACACAGTATAATACTACACACACAGTATAATACTACACACTCACACAGTATAATACTACACTCACAGTATAATACTACACACTCACACAGTATAATACTACACACACAGTATAATACTACACACTCACACAGTATAATACTACACACACAGTATAATACTACACACTCACAGTATAATACTACACTCACAGTATAATACTACACACACAGTATAGTACTACACACAGTATAATACTACACACACACACAGTATAATACTACACTCACAGTATAATACTACACACTCACAGTATAATACTACACACTCACAGTATAATACTACACACTCACAGTATAATACTACACACTCACACAGTATAATACTACACACTCACACAGTATAATACTACACACACAGTATAATACTACACACTCACAGTATAATACTACACACACAGTATAGTACTACACACACAGTATAGTACTACACACACAGTATAGTACTACACAGTGTCGGTCTTCTGGATGTTTCCGTCTCTCAGCTCTGCAGACGGACTCGTCCGGCGCTGCCGGCGGCGCCGCGGACGCCTTCCAGAGCCTGCTGAGGATTCTGGGAGCCGAGGCCGCCGTGGAGAGCCTGGTCAGGGCCGTCAGCGCGTAGACAGGAAGTGACACGCGCTGCAGACAGGAAGCGACACGCTGGGAATATTTCATCATGTAAAAACCTTCTGATAAAATCGAGTTTTTATTTCCCCCTCCTGGTGAAGTGTGATGTCATCATTAAAGACACTCTGTTTTCAGGAAGGAATGAAATAAAAAATAAATGAATGAAAAAAAAAAGTCAAATTCTGAATCTTTTTTTTGTCATTTTAGCGTGGGAAATTAGCTGAGTGACTGTGATGTGTTTTGAAAGTGGGCTGCTGCGTCAGATTCACGCCGAACGTTTTCCTCACCTCCGGCTCAGTGAGAAGAGTGAAGGAACAGACAGAAAGGTTTTAGTCTCTTAGAAATTCTTTATTCAATATAAAGAGCTCTGTTGTTATCACTGGACCAGGAACAGCAAAGAGCTCATTGGTCAGAATCTAAAAAAATAAATAATTTAAATACAAAATGCCAGACAGCAACGTCCCCTTTGTATTTCCAAATAGGTTTTTCTTCTCTCAGCTATATACACACACGCAGTATTAGAAGTCTTAGGTATCACAGTGCTGTGATGTTTCTGTTCATAATAAAGACCCAAAGACCCAAAGACCGGCAACACCCGGAGCTCCGAGAACGAGTCTGAAGCCGCCGCCGCTCCGTCCCCGAGGTTTCAACTCCGACTCCCATCGAGTTCAACAACAATCCATCAACCTGATCGGTGACATCACAGCACGCCGAACAGCGGCGTCTCGCTCAAACCTCGCGCCGCGTCCTCGGCTCGGGCCGACGCGCCAAAATATCGAATATCACAATATTTCATGATATAATTACAATCCACCTGCTGTTCAACATGTGGCAGCAGTCGGTCTCTTCAGTGTTTTTAACAGAGCTGTGACCAAGTGCTCGAGTCCCAAGTCAGTCTCAAGTCAAGTCCCAAGTCTAAATGTAGATCACCAAGTCAAGTCCAAGTCAAGTCCAAGTCAAGTCCAAGTCATTAATGTCAAGTCTCAAGTCTAAATGTAGAACAGCAAGTCAAGTCAGAACAAATATATCTAGTTTGGAAAGACTTTTCTACCTGAAATTCACTGTTTTAATTCAGTATTTTAATAGTGATTTTAATTTAGTATTTTAATTCACAGATGATTCATCCTGAAAAACTGAACTATTTTATAATCAAAAGGTCTTAAGATGACTCCTAACTTTAATAGTAACCCATAATGTGATTCACTTTCATACCAGCCAGACGTGTGACCAAGTCAACTTTGCTCGAGTCCCAAGTCAGTCTCAAGTCTTGAGGCACAAGTCCCAAGTCTAAATGTAGATTACCAAGTCAAGTCCAAGTCATTAATGTCAAGTCTCAAGTCTAAATGTAGATTACCAAGTCAAGTCCATGTCATTAATGTCAAGTCTCAAGTCTAAATGTAGAACAGCAAGTCAAGTCAGAACAAATCAAGAGTCCAGTATCAATTTAATATCTTAAAGAAAACTAAATATCTAGGACTTTTCAATGCAATATGGTTTTAATAGGATAAAAACTTGGTAAGAGCATCATGAGTTTGATTTCTATAATCAGTTTCAACTTCAATAAATTCAATCATTCCATACAAATTCAGAAAACAGAATTTAAATTCAGTCGTCCGCTGGAACAAATCTCATCACTTTCAATCTAAGTCATTTACACAAACACAAGATCTCAAGTCAAGACTTTAGAAACCTTTTCAAGTCATCAAAGTACAAGTCAGAGTCAAGTCCCAAGTCACCAGAACCCAAGTCAAGTCAAGTCTCAAGTCTTCTCTTCATGGATCAAGTCAAGTCTCAAGCAGTTAAAACTAACTCGAGTCCACATCATGTGACTCGAGTCCCCACCTCTGGTCTTTAGTGTGTTGTTGAAGTCGATGGGAGTCTATGAGTTGAAACCTGCAGCAGAACAGACAGCAGCAGCTTCTGACCGGAGACTCGGTGCTGGATCACACTCTGCATCAGTAATGGAGAGAGGAAGAAACTAAAATGACACCGGTGTTACGGATCAGTTTGTACCCCCCCTCTGTTAGCTCTGTGTTAAATGGTTCCGGTCTCTGCCGCCTCTTCAGTTAGACAGTTCTTCAGATCAGTGGTTGGTCGGTTCGGTCCGTCCTGCTGTCCGCTCTCCACACAGGGGTCGGAGGTCAAACCGTCTCCCGGACTGCCGCACAGCTGTCGGTCAAAAAGAGGGGACGTAACCGGTCCAGACAGCTGAAGGCAGAGGTCAAAGGTCGTACTGTGCAGAGCGACAAACCCCCGAGCGGACAGACCGATGGAATCTGATTTGATTTACTCCATTATCTCATTCCGACTATTAAAAACGCGTTGTGTTGATGGACCGCGTGACATCACCCTGCTGCTGACTGACAGCTGTACAGCCAATAGTGTTGCCGCTTGCAGGCGGGGCATACAGCGCCGCCGCCGTGCGATTGGCTGCTGGAACATCAGCTGACCGACTGGAGCGCCGGACCGATACTGACAGCAGCTGAGATGGAACGGTTTTCTGCAGTGTGAGGTTTCAGTCTTGTAGTGTTTTTTTGTTGTTGTTGTTTTTTTTTTTTGGGGGGGGGGGGGGGGGGGGAGCTCTGTATCAAGTGTTACCAGTTTATCAGAAGCCTTCAGGGCTGCTGGGAGGTTTGGTCCGGTTTATTCTGGGAGCGGTTCAGGGTCTGCTGACATCACCGTCCTCTCCCCCTCCCTCCTCCTCCTCCCTCCCTCTCTCCCTCCCTCCCTCCCTCCCAGCCGGCCTAAAGGCGTTGGGTTTAAACAGCAGGTGTGTGGGGTCAGAGGTCAGAGGTCAGAGCGGCTGCAGTCACACGGAGCTCCATCTGATCTGCTGTCAGTTTACATCAGACTCCATTCAGTCTGACAGCAGATCTGCAGCCTGTAACAACATGAGATTTAACACACACACACACACACACACACACACACACACACACACACACACACACACACACACACACACACACACACACACACACACACACACACACACACACACACACAACCCACCAGAACATATAGGCACACTGACACACACACACACCACTGTGCTCAAACACAACAAGCCACTTATGGCACAAAACACTGGAGCAGCAGCATAAAGCTCTGTCTGTCCACCTGTCTGTCCACCTGTCTGTCTGTCTGTCCACCTGTCTGTCTGTCCACCTGTCTGTCTGTCCGTCCACCTGTCTGTCTGTCCACCTGTCTGTCTGTCTGTCCACCTGTCTGTCTGTCTGTCCACCTGTCTGTCTGTCTGTCCACCTGTCTGTCTGTCTGTCCACCTGTCTGTCTGTCTGTCTGTCCACCTGTCTGTCTGTCTGTCTGTCTACCTGTCTGTCTGTCCACCTGTCTGTCTGTCCACCTGTCTGTCTGTCTACCTGTCTCTCTGTCAGATCCTTACACAGACAGAGTTCGGTCATGTTGGCTACAGTCCGCTGTGGCTGTTGCCATAGTAACTGGTGATTCTGTGGTCTGTTACCATGGTGACCTTATGGAGGACTGACTCCGTCTATATATGGCTCCGCCTCTGTCCCCACCCTGCCAGAGGCCCCGCCTACATTCACTTTAACAAATATGGCCGAGGTTTTTCAGGAAGTGACATCATATATACATCATAAACCGAGGATATGTTTCTCTCATCAACCTTATGTCCTTTTTTTTTTTTTTTTCCTCATTGTTTCTCCGGCAGCAGTATCGCCGCGGAGAAAGAAGGCAGAAAGGAGTGGTCAGATAAGGGTCAGGGGTCGTCGCCGCGGCAACCCCGTCTGTTCAGGAGGCGAATCACAACTCGGCACCAAAATGGAAGGAAAGGAAAAAAAAGACCCCGATTAGTTTCCAATAAATATTAAAAATCACAGAGCGGAGAAAAGAAGATTTGTACAGAGTTGAGGTTCGCCTCCTCCGTCGACACCGGACCGCCTCAGAGACACTTCCTGGTGACCGAGCGGACTCGGCGGTGTCGACTCGGCGGTGTCGACTCGGCGGTGTCGACGCGGCGGTGTCGACGCGGCGGTGTCGACGCGGCGTCCGGCCACGGCGCGTCACACCGGGTGGAAGAGCAGCGTGCAGTCGTCTCTGTCCCGCTCCAGAGCGCTGTACAAGCCCGGCCGGGGGGCGGAGCCTCGGGACAGGGCGCCGCCGCTCCGCAGGTAGAAGGAGACGATCTTCTGGTCCAGACGCAGCTGGCGGGGGATGCTGTCGCACGGCTTGGGGTCCAGATCCAAGATGGAGACGGAGCAGGAGAAACCAGGAGGCCTGCAGGAGACAGAGGGACAGTCAGGAGACAGTCAGGAGACAGAGGGACAGTCAGGAAACAGTCAGGAGACAGTCAGGAGACAGAGGGACAGTCAGGAGACAGTCAGGAGACAGAGGGACAGTCAGGAGACAGTCAGGAGACAGTCAGGAGACAGTCAGGAAACAGTCAGGAGACAGAGGGACAGTCAGGAGACAGAGGGACAGTCAGGAGACAGAGGGACAGTCAGGAGACAGAGGGACAGTCAGGAGACAGTCAGGAGACAGAGGGACAGTCAGGAGACAGAGGGACAGTCAGGAGACAGTCAGGAGACAGAGGGACAGTCAGGAGACAGTCAGGAGACAGAGGGACAGTCAGGAGACAGTCAGGAGACAGAGGGACAGTCGCTCTGCCTCCACCTGCTGGACAGAACCAGCTGCTGCAACACTGAAAAACCACCAGCGTTTAGCTTCCTGTTCTCCTCTCATTCTCTTTTCTCACCCTTCATCCTCCTCCTCTTCCTCGCTGCTCGGCACCAAGGCGACCATGATGGAGCAGTCCTTGGCTGTCATGGCAACGCGGTACTGCTGAACCTGTAGCCAGGTTAAGAGAGCGAGAGCGAGAGAGAGAGAGAGAGAGCGAGAGAGATGCTGATATGTTTGAACTGAAGCTGACATCACAATGACATCAACAGTCTACCGGAAACTCTGAACACATCATAAAACACAGAATATCACTCACTAGCTCCCTGGTTACCAGAGTTACCATAGCAACCAATAAAACACAGCAGGCTGTGCATTATGGGAATTATCAGCACAGCTGGAACATACTGTTACTGGCTGAAGCTTCCAACTGGATACCAAACAAAATGTAGAAACCAGAAGATCTGTGGTTACAATAACTGGTGCAGTGTTACTGCTCTGCTCCCACTGGGAGCAGTGCAGTGTGAACACTGGGAACACTGGGAGCAGTGTGAACACTGGGAACACTGGGAGCAGTGGGAACACTGGGAACACTGGGAGCAGTGGGAGCAGAGCAGTGGGAACACTGGGAGCAGTGGGAACACTGGGAACACTGGGAGCAGTGGGAACACTGGGAGCACTGGGAGCAGTGGGAACACTGGGAACACTGGGAGCAGTGGGAACACTGGGAGCACTGGGAGCACTGGGAGCAGTGGGAACACTGGGAACACTGGGAGCAGTGAGACCTTGGCCAGAGCGAACTCCACTGATCCGTCGTCGTCCGCTGGACATTTCTGCAGTTTCTCCAGGAAAGCCTCGTCGTACGGCCCGTCCACCTGTAGACGGCTCCTGACACACACACACACACACACACACAGGAAGTGACATCACAGATCATACTACATGACAGGAAGTGACATCACACACTCAAACTACATGACAGGAAGTGACAACACAGATCAAACTACATGACATCATGACAGATTGCCACAGGATGATTCAGCTCTGGAAACCTGCTGCAGTACTGTAGTAACCTCTAGTACATGTAGTATTACTGCAGTACAGTATTTGTACGGCAGTACTGTGCTGACTGTAGTACTGCAGTACCTCTCTTTGGGGAACTCCAGCAGGTGTTGCTCCACTCGGCGGTAAAGAGGGAAGAGTCCTTCGATGTCCAAACTGTCCAACATCTGAGTCTGCAGGATCCTGGACAGAACGCTGTCTGAGGGCAGAGCCTGAGGACCTGCAGGGAGACAGGCAGAGAGGCAGGTGAGAGAGAGAGACAGGTGAATAACCTGTTCTCCTCACAGGTCCAAACCCTCAAGGCCTGGAAATGATCAAACTCATTTTCCATACTTCTCCTTTATATAAGAGAACAGACAGGCAGGCAGGCAGACAGGCAGGCAGACAGGCAGGCAGACAGGCAGGCAGACAGACAGGTACTGACCGTGGCGGCTCCTCTCTCTGCTGGCCTCACAGAAGCTCCTCCCCTCTCCTCCTCTGTCCGTCCCCCCGCCTCCGTCACCCCCCCCTCCACTCAACAGGGCGTTCACCAACACCTGAGAGAGAGAGAGAGAGAGAGAGAGAGAGAGAGAGAGAGAGAGAGAGAGAGAGAGAGAGAGAGAGGGAGAGAGGGAGAGAGGGAGAGAGAGAGATGCTGAGTCCGATGAACTGTCACTCATCTCAAAGCAATTTCAAGATCACAACAGCCAATCAACAAAGGGGGAGGGGCTTAAATGACATAACAAATCGAAACTATCAATAGATACAGAGGCCCCTCCCCCTGCCCTGATTGGCTGTTGATCATCTATATGTACTGATCCCAAAGTGACTCGGGACAGAGTTTCCTATTGACTGGTGATTGGCTGGTGTTCCTCGTCTATATCTATTGATCCCCAGGTTGAGCTGACGGTTTCTGATGAGTGAATCCTCACTGCATGAAAACATGGAGGAGCATGAAGCATCCAGCTGCATTTTTGTTTATTTCTATTTGGTCAGGTCGCAGCTTATCATGAATTATGTGCTTGTTGAATAGACAAGGTTATAAATATCAGTCTTCCCATCATGCACTGCTCTGGTCTAAAACCTCTTTAACCCTCAGCTCCATCTGCAGGACTAAAGAGGATTGTTCGATACGCGATATGGGGTTCACGATTCGATACAACCGTGATACGATGTAATAAATAAAAGTTCAATGTAGGCTTAGGCCGATATTTGATAATATTGAATATCGCGATATTTCATGAATATCGCAATAAAATCCAATACCCCCTCCAATAGCCTAGAAATTTGATGTAATTTAGAAGAAATAATGGGACTCTCAATGGGACTTATCTGTTTAAATAAAGGAATGAATGAATGGATGAAACCGGTAAAAAGGTCAAGACCACAACCAGGATGGATGAGTTTCATCATGTAATTGCCATGAACTCTGAACAGCTGGAAACAAGTGAGTTTGAGGTTCATACTACTTTAAAAAGGATTGAAAAGTCTGAAATCTGGATCTCTGAACCTGCAGACAGTCCAGGTCTAGTTGAATCTGTCAAATTTCTTCTTCTCTTGCCTTTGACTGTGTCTGATGTTTTATTTCTTGTACTATATGTTCTCCTTGTTTTACCATTTCTTACTGTTGTTTTATTGTGTTGTTATCTTTCTGCTCTCCCACAGTTGTGTAAAAAACAGTTTTCCTCGCTGCCGTTCACCTGGATGAAGTCGTTGAGGACGGCCTTGCTGCTCATGTGACTGTTGATCCGGTTGTTTCCAAACAGGAAGTACGGTCTGAGCTGCTGCAGCAGGGAGCTCAGATCCAGGAAGTCCTCACTGCCCTCCTTACCGCCGTATATACACTGACCGCCCTGAGAGACAGACAGGCAGAGAGACAGACAGGTCTCCTTACCGCCGTATATACACTGACCGCCCTGAGAGACAGACAGGCAGAGAGACAGACAGGTCTCCTTACCACCGTATATACACTGACCGCCCTGAGAGACAGACAGGCAGAGAGACAGACAGGCAGACAGACAGAAAGGTGCGGTTGTGTCTCACCTTGAAGATCTTGAAGTTGTTCTGAGGTTCTTCTATCAGGTGTTTGATGGCAGAGAACATTCTCTGTCTGTTCCTGAAGAACAAGAGAGAAACACAGACTGAGGAGGAGGAGGAGTAGCAGTAGTAGTATCAGTAATAGCAGAAGTACTAGTATCAGTAGTGGTAGTAGTAGTAGCAGAAGTAGTAGCAGTAGAAGTATCAGTAATAGCAGAAGTACTAGTATCAGTAGTGGTAGTAGTAGTATCAGAAGTAGTAGCAGTAGAAGTATCAGTAATAGCAGAAGTACTAGTATCAGTAGTGGTAGTAGTAGTAGTATCAGTAGTAGTATCAGTAATAGCAGAAGTACTAGTATCAGTAGTGGTAGTAGTAGTATCAGTAGTAATAGCAGCAGTATCAGTAATAGCAGAAGTACTAGTTTCAGTAGTAGTAATAGTAGCAGTAGCAGCAGTAATAGCAGTATTCTCACCCTGAGAACAGGTCTAGAGGACAGTACAAACTGGGTCTCTTCCACTTCGCATTGGCCACCTGTAGAGACCGACAGGTAGAGAGAGTCAGTGTGGTGTGAAGGCTGTCAGGGACACTAAAACGCTCCACTGGAACCAGGAGGAGAAGAAACCTAAATGGCTACCATTTTAATAAAAGGGCAATATAGAGTCAGATATCAGTCTGAGCCTCACTCCCTCCCTCCCTCCCTCCCTCCCTCCCTCCCTCCCTCCTATAAAATGTCAGAAAATGGTGAAAAATGTCGATCAGTGTTTCCCAAAACCCAAGATGACGTCCTCAAATGTCTTGTTTTGTCCACAACCCAAAAATATTCAGTTTACTGTCATAGAGGAGTAAAGAAACCAGAAAATATTCACATTTAAGAAGCTGGAATCAGAGAATTTTGACTTATTTTTCTTAAAAATTAATCCGTTTAATCTGATTAATCGATTATCAAAATAGTTGGCGATTAATTTAATAGTTGACAACTAATCGATTAATCGATTAATCGTTGCAGCTCTAGTATAGTTGTATATTTGTAGTTGTAGTATAGTTGTAGTATAGTTGCAGTATAGTTGCAGTATAGTTGTATATTTCTAGTTGTAGTTACCTTGTAGTGTTGGTGCAGTATAGTTGTAGTATAGTTGTAGTATAGTTGTAGTATAGTTGTAGTATAGTTGTATATTTGTAGTTGTAGTTACCTTGTAGTGTTGGTGCAGTGTAGTTGTAGTATAGTTGTATATTTGTAGTTGTAGTTACCTTGTAGTGTTGGTGCAGTGTAGTTGTAGTATAGTTGCAGTATAGTTGTATATTTGTAATTGTAGTTACCTTGTAGTGTTGGTGCAGTATAGTTGTAGTATAGTTGCAGTATAGTTGTATATTTGTAGTTGTAGTTACCTTGTAGTGTTGGTGCAGTGTAGTTGTAGTATAGTTGTATATTTGTAGTTGTAGTTACCTTGTAGTATAGTTGTAGTATAGTTGTAGTATAGTTGCAGTATAGTTGTATATTTGTAGTTGTAGTTACCTTGTAGTGTTGGTGCAGTATAGTTGTAGTATAGTTGCAGTATAGTTGCAGTATAGTTGTATATTTGTAGTTGTAGTTACCTTGTAGTGTTGGTGCAGTGTAGTTGTAGTATAGTTGCAGTATAGTTGTATATTTGTAGTTGTAGTTACCTTGTAGTGTTGGTGCAGTATAGTTGTAGTATAGTTGTAGTATAGTTGCAGTATAGTTGTATATTTGTAGTTGTAGTTACCTTGTAGTGTTGGTGCAGTATAGTTGTAGTATAGTTGTAGTATAGTAGTATATTTGTAGTTGTAGTTACCTTGTAGTGTTGGTGCAGTATAGTTGTAGTATAGTTGCAGTATAGTTGTATATTTGTAGTTGTAGTTACCTTGTAGTGTTGGTGCAGTATAGTTGTAGTATAGTTGTAGTATAGTTGCAGTATAGTTGTATATTTGTAGTTGTAGTTACCTTGTAGTGTTGGTGCAGTATAGTTGTAGTATAGTTGTAGTATAGTTGCAGTATAGTTGTATATTTGTAGTTGTAGTTACCTTGTAGTGTTGGTGCAGTATAGTTGTAGTATAGTTGCAGTATAGTTGTATATTTGTAGTTGTAGTTACCTTGTAGTGTTGGTGCAGTATAGTTGTAGTATAGTTGCAGTATAGTTGTATATTTGTAGTTGTAGTTACCTTGTAGTGTTGGTGCAGTATAGTTGTAGTATAGTTGTAGTATAGTTGCAGTATAGTTGTATATTTGTAGTTGTAGTTACCTTGTAGTGTTGGTGCAGTATAGTTGTAGTATAGTTGCAGTATAGTTGCAGTATAGTTGTATATTTGTAGTTGTAGTTACCTTGTAGTGTTGGTGCAGTATAGTTGTAGTATAGTTGTAGTATAGTTGCAGTATAGTTGTATATTTGTAGTTGTAGTTACCTTGTAGTGTTGGTGCAGTATAGTTGTAGTATAGTTGCAGTATAGTTGTATATTTGTAGTTGTAGTTACCTTGTAGTGTTGGTGCATGCAGAAGCGACACACTTTGGTTTTGATGTCTTTGCTGACGTGTTTGGAGGACGGCAGGAAGCCACACTTAGGCTGAAAACACACACACACACACACACACACACACACACACACACACACACACACACACACAACAGGTGAGAAACACACACTTCATCAGAGAAGCCTAGCAGAACAAACTGAAGTCTGGACTGACTCATATTCAGCTGTTTCTTCACTGGTATGAACACCACAGAAGAAGAGACAGACAAGTCCATCATGATAAAGTTAGAGGATGTCAGGTTAAAACTGACATGCTCGTGTGAAGTGTGAAGCTAAAGAAACCAAATACAGAAATACAACAAAGTCGAGGGTTCATCTGTGTGTGTGTGTGTGTGTGTGTGTGTGTGTGTGTGTGTGAGTGTACCTTGATCTCGATGCACAGAGGAGGAGTGTGTGTTGTCTGGTGCATGCTGGGAGTGGTCAGGTTGGGCAGACAGAGAGCACAGCCACTGTAGATATCCATCACTTTATCACAGCGCCAGGCTGCGCACACACACACACACACACACACACACACACACACACACACACACACACACACACACACACACAGTTAGTTTAGAGCTGGTTGGTTGCTAGATTGTAGTTGCTAGAGTCTAGTTTATCAAACTAGACTCTGCCTGTTCTTCACTGCTGTCTAAAGAACAGTCCTGGTTCCACAGAGAACCTTCAGTAGTTCTGCGGTGATGCGAACAGGATGGAAGGTCCTACCTGGTCTCTGATGTTGAACTTTGATTGACAGCTGTCTGACAAACTCCAGAGGCAGTTTGACCACTTCCTGAAGAAGAAGAAGAAGAAGAAGAAGAAGAAGACGACCGTCACTTTAGTCCAGTTCAAGAACAAAACATTTTATTTGTCAGCAGGAGATTAGTGGTGTTGTCAGTCTCTACAGGCTTCTACTGCTCTCTACTGCTCTCTACTGCTCTCTACAGGCTTCTACTGCTCTCTACTGCTCTCTACTGGCTTCTACTGCTCTCTACTGCTCTCTGCTGGCCTCTACTGGCTTCTACTGCTCTCTACTGGCCTCTACTGGCTTCTACTGCTCTCTGCTGGCCTCTACTGGCTTCTACTGCTCTCTACTGGCCTCTACTGCTCTCTACAGGCTTCTACTGCTCTGTACTGCTCTGTACTGCTCTCTACAGGCTTCTACTGCTCTCTACTGCTCTCTACAGGCTTCTACTGCTCTCTACTGCTCTCTACAGGCTTCTACTGCTCTCTGCTGGGCTTCTACTGCTCTCTACTGCTCTCTACTGCTCTCTACTGGCTTCTACTGCTCTCTACTGCTCTCTACTGGCTTCTACTGCTCTCTACTGGCTTCTACTGCTCTCTACTGCTCTCTACTGCTCTCTACTGGCTTCTACTGCTCTCTACTGGCTTCTACTGCTCTCTACTGCTCTCTACTGGCTTCTACTGCTCTCTACTGGCCTCTACTGGCCTCTACTGGCCTCTACTGGCTTCTACTGCTCTCTACAGGCTTCTACTGCTCTCTACTGGCTTCTACTGCTCTGTACTGCTCTCTACTGGCCTCTACTGCTCTCTACTGGCTTCTACTGCTCTGTACTGCTCTCTACTGGCCTCTACTGCTCTCTACTGGCTTCTACTGCTCTCTGCTGGGCTTCTACTGCTCTCTGCTGGGCTTCTACTGCTCTCTGCTGGGCTCTACTGCTCTCTACTGCTCTCTACAGGCTTCTACTGCTCTCTACTGCTCTCTACAGGCTTCTACTGCTCTCTACTGCTCTCTACTGGCTTCTACTGCTCTCTACTGCTCTCTACAGGCTTCTACTGCTCTCTACTGGCTTCTACTGCTCTCTACTGCTCTCTACTGGCCTCTACTGCTCTCTACTGGCTTCTACTGCTCTCTGCTGGGCTTCTACTGCTCTCTGCTGGGCTCTACTGCTCTCTACTGCTCTCTACTGGCTTCTACTGCTCTCTACTGCTCTCTACAGGCTTCTACTGCTCTCTACTGGCTTCTACTGCTCTCTGCTGGGCTCTACTGCTCTCTACTGCTCTCTGCTGGGCTCTACTGCTCTCTACTGCTCTCTACTGGCCTCTACTGCTCTCTACTGGCTTCTACTGCTCTCTGCTGGCCTTTACTGGCTTCTCCTGGTCTCAGAGGAAGGTGTTTCTTGTTGTTTTGCTCAGACTCGCTCAGTTTAAACTCCACAGGCTTTTTGCTTTGTGTTGCCAGGAAACAGTGAAAGACTTCTGAGCCCGTTGCTCAATGAGTTGCCCGTTGCTGGGAAAGTTGCCCAGCTACATTGACTGAAACACATCAGTATTCCACCAGTCAGCTGATGCTGCTTCCAAACTCATTCTTCAGCTGATTTGATCAGTTTATTATGGAAGTGACACTGAACAGAGTGAATCAGACTCAGACACTTTCCCCACCTGATGCCAGATATTCATTTAAATGGTTTTCCTACCAGCAGCTTGCAGCAGGAGGTAACGGCTTTGTACCACAAGGTGGCGCCAGATCGTTCGATTACAAATCAATAGAATGGAGTAGACTAGTGGATGTGAAACAGCACTCTCTCTCGCCTTCACCGGCCAATCAGAGGCGAGTATTAACGACAGATGACTCATCTGGTTTGATTCTCAATATTTGCAAGTTAAACGATCAGAGGCAGCACGCTGCTTCACTTCACACTGAACAGGCAGTCTGATCAGACTGCTGTAATATAAGTGGATTCATTATGATGGGTGTTATGAGTCATGATGCTGTCAGTCTTACTCCGCTGTGGACGAACTTCTCTCCCAGCAGGCTGCTCATCACACTGGAGCTGAAGTCAACGATGTTCTGGATCTGTCTGAAGGCCTGCTCAGGAGTCTGAGAGACAGACAGGCAGACAGAGAGACAGACAGGCAGACAGAGAGACAGACAGACAGGCAGACAGAGAGACAGACAGGCAGACAGAGAGACAGACAGACAGGCAGACAGGTTATGAGTTTGGAGTCAGCTCAGTTCAGTCAGTTTCTGTTTCCTAAAGTTAGATCACAGAGAAGCTCTGATCTGTGATGGGATGGAAAAGCAGTGGCGGCTCCACTGACAGTGACCGGGTCAGCAGTGACTTTGTGGAGCCACAAGATGCTGAGTCGTCACAACAAAATGACGTTTATATTTCAGCGTTGCTAACAAGCTAGGAACCAGAATTTAAAGCTCATTTGGGTTCAGGAACTCACACAGAAACCTCATGGGTCGATAAAGTCAGAGACCCATTCGCTGTCAATGGAGCACGTTATGTGATGTTTGATGTATTTGATGTCTTTGACATGTTAGATGTTTTCAGAGCTCCTGCTGAAAGAATGATGACGTGCATTAGGGTAAAAAACAACAAAAGTCAAATTCTCAAAAATGACCTGAGAGTTAAAATGTGACCCGCCTGTTGTTAATGCTGAAGCTACAATGCAGACAGACTCAACTTGCATTAAATAATGGATACATTTTGTTTTTTTCCACTCACAGAGCGATTGTACGGCGTCAGAAGACTTAGATTACTGTGCGGAGTCATTTTATGGTTATTTCTTATTATTTTTGTAACTCTAAAGAACGGTCCTCAGAGACTTCAGTTGTTTTGGAGAAGGCTGCTGGAGTTGTGTCATGAGGGTGAGTAGATAATGACTGAATTTTCATTTTTGGTTGAACTATTCCTTTAAGTAAGTCTCTGTGTGTGTGTGTGTGTGTGTGTGTGTGTGTGTGTGTGTGTGTGTGTGTAAGTTGTTCCAGTGGATCGGTCTTGTCTCCAGCTTGGCAGAAAGCACACTGAATTGGCACAAAAGCCTAAAAAACCTAAAAAGAAAGACAACTAGAGCTGCAACTAATGATTATTTTCATTATCAATTAATCTATTCATAATTTTTCTGATTAATCGATTAATCATTTCATATATACATTGTCATTGTAAAATAAAGACAAATGTCCATCTCAGTTCAGAGTCCAAAGTGATTCTTCAGGTTTCTTCCTCAGTCTGAGCAGCAGACAGAAACACAAACTCATTTAATAATGAGATGAAACAGAAAAGCAGAAAATCTGTGAAGCTGGAACCAGAAAATGTTTGGTATTTTTATTTGATAAATGACTAAAACGATTACTCATATATAATATAGTTGATTAATTTTCTGTCAATCGACTAATCAATTCATTGTCTAGTCGTTTCAGCGCTAAAGGCAAAAAAATTTATTTCTCCTTTCATTTACACAACTTTTTGTTTGTTTCCCAACAGTCAAAACACTGGAGACAGGCCGGTCTGCCATGAGCTGCTGCAGGTTCACATGCTGCTGAGTCAGAGCGCCGCCTCAGTGTCACATGACAGTGTTTCACACAGAATTCAAATCTATTTGTGGTGGTAGGTGGGTTGGGCGGGGGCGGCTTTTTATTCTTGTATTCTATTATATTGTCAATATATAGGCTATTATCGATAAAGGATCCCATTACCTGAATGACTGAAAAATAATAATTTGTGGCGGTCAGTGCTGATATTGTCGTGGGCCGCCACAAGGTTTTCTATGTGTGGGAAACCCTGCATGATGCTACTTCACTTCCACATGTTTGAGTAGTGGGAGACAGGCTGGAAGCAGCAGACGACCGGTTCACACCGGATCGGTCCAGATCGGTGAAACCACATTCAGGTTTAAAACGATGGATGGTTGGTTTGCAGGTTAATCTGTTTTCCAATCAAATCTAGAACAACAGAGGAATCACCCTGGCGGCGTAAGAGGCTCCGCCCACTGAACCTCCACATCAGCAGAGCTGTGATACGGTTGTTCTGAACCGATCAGGTATCAATATCAGTATCAGGCCCATACCAGACTGAACTAAGTCCTCTGCAGCCTGAGGCCGAGCTGCAGCTCCGGGAGAGTTTCACCATGAAACAGTAAATAACAGACTGACAGTCTGAACATCAGACTGTAACAGTCAACATGGGAAGTAGAGCTGAAACAATCTAAAAAAAAATCTAATTGACAGAAAGTTGCAATTGTGATTTAAACTGTGATTCATATCATCACAAGTTTTTCTTGTCCTAAATGTTTTAGAACTTTAAAATTGTTTAGAGAAAAGTTATTTAGTTAAAAACTAGATGTGAGTGAGCAGATTTACTGAGTTTGAGTCTGATGAAGTCTCCTTGTTCACAAATCCTGTTTGGGCCAAACTCTCTCTGAAGAAACTAACTGCCGACTGAGATTTGGAAATTGCAGAAGTTCATATTGTGATTTTGAATTTTTTTACATTAATTGTTCAGCTCCAATGGAAAGGCAGATGAAACTTTACAACGAGCTCAGCGCCGCCTTGCTGAAGAGGATGCACGGTCGGTGTGTGTAATGTGAAGTACTAGTATCAGTACTCGGTATCGGTGAGTACCCAAAGTAATATTACTTGTACTCGGTCTGATGAAAACAGTATCGGTGCACTCCTAGTTTTGGTCACAAAAGTTTATAATAATTCACTTTATTGTTCTGCTGTCTGGCAACAGACAAAGACGGTTCTTTACCATATGAAATAGTTCAGATAGTTGAAATAGTTTATTATCTGTGTGTTCAGGTGCAGATAGCTGCCTGGAATGACACTCAGCTGTGGGTTCCTGCTGCTGTAGGAACACACACACACACACACACACACACACACACACACACCGTACCTGCGGAGCGTTCTCGGAGTCCTCTGCTGGGTACTTGAGCAGGCGCAGAACCCTGGAGTGCTGCAAGAACACAAGACAGAACCTCGTCACTGTTGGGTCAAACTGTTCCCCTGCGTCCTGATGAGGAACAGAGTCCGACTCATTAAACAGCAGGACTGCGGTGAGGCGGAACCTGAACGGAGAACAGGTGTTCTCATTAGAACATTTAGAACACAGGCCCGGTCACATCGTGTGCGACCGCGTCTTTTGAGTCCTGACCCACGGCAGAGGAGACCGGGTCCCATGTGAGCTTGTCAGCCGGTTACAGCACTGAAGTGACGTCTCGTCCTCCAACATCCAGCTGGTTGCACAACAACATGACCAGACTGGTCCTGTCAGCGAGGCATTCCATCTGTGCTGCGTGTCACAGAGTCGCTTAAAAAACACAAACCGACGTGACGTGACGTGACGTGACGTGACGTGACGTGACGTGACGTGACGTGACGTGACGTGACGAATGAGGCGATCCGGCTGGGAAACCGGTTTCGGCCGCCGGAGGAGTCGAACAAGCTCTCCTGTCCCGCTCCCCGGCGGCAGCCTGCCGGGCCGGTCAGTCCAGGGCTGCGGCCTCTGGGCGACATCGCTCCATCCAGAGTCCGTCATGTCAGGAGATCCATCGGGATGTTACGGGCTAAACCGGCTCTAACGCGCCGCTTCCCTGGCGCACAGCTCAGACTGTGTTCCACCACCCTGATGTTCACGTCGGCATAAACGATGTTCCCAAACAGCAGTCGGAAGTTTTAAAGTCCGACTTTTATCCACCTGCTCAACACCCTGAAATTATCCAATCGCAACATTTACATCTCCGGTCCACTTCCCACTTCCAGTCACGGAGTCGGCCGGTTTAGCAGCTACTGGGCCTACACACCTGGCTTTCCTCTGTGTGCTGCTCATTGCATAACTTACATCGATAACTTCAATCTGTTTTGGGAACGTAAACACCTTGACGGTCTGCACCCCAACAGACTGCACTCACACACAATCAGTCAAGCCTGGCACTGCAGGTAGTTTTGCATTGTTTAATGCCAGATCCCTGTCTAACAAAACTTTTATCCTCAATGATTTCATCTCATCTGGACTTCTAT
The DNA here is from genome assembly GCF_048128805.1 of Centroberyx gerrardi. NCBI lineage: Eukaryota > Metazoa > Chordata > Actinopteri > Beryciformes > Berycidae > Centroberyx > Centroberyx gerrardi. The sequence goes on from NC_136001.1 coordinate 36,432,159, forward strand.
TTCTGACTGAGACCTGCTAAGTCCAGGGGCCAGTTGCATAAAGCTAGTTTAAGACTAGTTAAAGCCTTAAAGTCGAGATGAAACGGCATTTGGAGAGTATCTAACTTCCGTATCGTGACGTATTTCCGAGTGAAACAGGAAAGACAGGCGGGACGTAACGTTGGGAGGAATTTGATTTGAACGTTGAAAAGTGGGCGTGTCATAACACCCGAAGACACGCCGGAGTACCGTGCTGCTGCTAGCTAGCTAACTAATGAATCTTAGCCTCTTAGCTCTGTGCGCTATAAGTTGAAGATTGATTGATGGGTGGATGTCATGATATTATTGGTTGAAATTAGTTACGGGCATGCTTACGTAAGCACACGGCATATTTTGTTTTACAGGAAGAAAACATGATTGAATTTTGATATAAGAATACAATGAAATTGATTTTTGGTATTTTTTTTGGCATATATTGTTAAATAGGTGCACAGTATGACCGGGGATGTGATCTAAAAGGGTTAAAAAGGCATTTTTCATTTCATCTCGTCTTTAAGACTGGTCTTAGATTCTCAGGTTGGACTAGGCTGATTAAAACTGTCTGTTACATATTACGACACTTATTTTGAGGTAGGAAAGTTAGCCCCTCCCCCCTGGCTAATCTTAGTCAATAACTTTCTTGTTGTGGCAAAAAGATGTTAAAAGATGTTAAAAGATGTTAAAAGATGTTAAAAGATGTTAAAAGATGGCAAATCTTTGGTTTTTGGAAAGAGCCTGAAGAAGAGAGAGAGAGTCTTTAGAGACAGAAACAAACTGTATGAGGACTACAGCGATCAAGTAGTAGGAAAAGGTAAATATAAGAGTCTGTAGCAAGTTTGACTTAAGGTCACATTTAAGTCTAGGACTCGGTCTATCTTTATGCAGCTGGGGACTCCCTCTCTCTGAGCTTTGCCCTGACTATCATTTTCTGAATTGCCCAAGAATTCCTGGTGGTGGAGGGGGTCTTGCTGTTACTTTTAAAAACCTTTTTAACTGTAATCCTGTCACTGTTGATAACTTTAACAGTTTTGAGCTGGAGTGTGATTCCGTAATGGCTGTCTAACTGACTTTTCTGACTTATTATCTTCTGTTGGTCTCAAACAGGACAAGCACTATTATTGTGGGTGAATTTAATATGCATATTGATGCTCCGGTCGACCCTTTTGAGAGAGAGGAGGGTTGTGCATAATACTTTGCGGGTTCAGAAGCGACTTGTGGGTGACAGAAAAGTTTATACTTTGTCTAAAACATTCAATTTAAGCTCTCAGGTTTCGGTTTATTGCCGAGGAACCTGGAGGCTCGGCGTCCTCAGCGTGGTGACATTAGCTGTGACTCCCAGCTAACCAAAAGCTGCGTTTTGTGAAAACGGAAGACTTTATTGGAACTTTTATGGAGGCGTTGACATGATACCGAGGCCGATGACAGTCAGTGTAAGTTTGAGGCACCGAGCAGCAGGGTTAGCAAGGCGAGGCTGGCTGAAGTTCTCGTTAACGGTGTTTGGTGGAGCCACCGCCGGGACGCTGTGGCAGACACCCAGCCTCTCTCTGGGGCTTCACCAGCTGACAACAGCCCTGCCGTTAACTATCTCACTTCCATTTGTCATCCGTGACAGTGTTTTGTCTTCAGTGTGTTTCTACATTAACTCGCATTTTTTAATTTGTGGGAATACTCTAAACTCCTAACAGCTAGCTAGTAACGTTAAGCCAGCTCAGCTAGTAAACACAAGCTAACAGTTACACTCAAATCAAGACAGATGACATTTCACTCTACACCCATTAGCAAACTTTGCTGCGATTCACTCAGAAGTTCCTATCAGCAGCAACAGAGAGCTAAAGCTAAAGAAGTGTGAGCCGGACTGTCTGCCCTGTTGAAGCTAACAGGATTTACACTCTAACAGCTCCTCTTAGCTTAGCTTAGCTTAGCCTAGCCTAGCTGACTCACCTGTATGTGAGAAACCACCAGGCTCTTGTTTCCCTCTCCGTGATACTTCCAGTCATTCTCGTCCATTTTATCCAGTTCCATAACAACAGAGAGGACGAGCTGAACTCCGCAACCAGCCGGGAACTCCGACAAAACACTGCAACATACAAGTAGTACGACTACTACTTGTAGTATTCAGAAGTACTACAGGACCGATGGCAGCCCGACAGTCTCTGCTGCCGCTGGCTGAGCAGGCAGTGTCAAGCTACCAGAATGAAACATAAGACTTCCGATTTTAAACTTCAAAATAAAATCATTTGTTTTTGGCACAGAATTTGAATATAGTGGAGTAATATAGAAGTTACAATAAAAAATGGCATTTAAGAAGGAATGTGTGGTAAATTAATTACAAATACTGTTTTGTTTTTTTTTAGCAAAATGTCCTTTTCACAGCAAGAAAAGCCAGAAAGGCTAGGAAATTCTGAAACGCAAAAATATACCAGACAACTTTACTCCACTATTGTATGAATACCCAGTCTAATGGTAATTGGTATGTTTCTAAAGGACACAATGTTAGGTCCGTCAGAATAACCCACCCGCTCCATATTTACTGTAATTATTCCACTACTACACTCCACTACTTAATCGTTCTTTTCCCCCAGGAGTGACAAAATGTGTGCTTTTATTTTTAAAACAGATTATCTTACTTCCGGTAATACTCTGATTAACTCGGTCTAACTTGATGCCATTCTCTGATTGATAGCGTGACAGACCGCTCCCTGATGCCGCTATCCAAGGATGTCCCGCCTACTCCGCTCTGATTGGACGGAGGGAGGTTAGGTAGGAACAGGATTGGCCAGGTGGGAATGACGTAGAAAAGGTAATTCCACGTCTTGATCCATGACAGGATGCAGAAAGAATCCAACAGTGGAAATGTACAGTAGAGTAACAGTCAGTCATGTGTGAC
>NC_136001.1:36440063-36447563 GCF_048128805.1 Centroberyx gerrardi
TGTTCCAACCAGTCAGCAAAGTGTTGCTGATGTTCCAGGAATCAAACCAGAATCCTCCAGATCCATCAGTCTCGTCTCTTACAGATACAGCCCATCATGACAGAGCAGCAGTTTGACGCTGTCCTGTGTGTTGTGTGTTGTGCAGGTCCAGTCTCTGCAGTCAGAGCTTCACTTTAAGGAAGCAGAGATTAACGAGATGAAGACGAAGCTGCACAGCGCAGACAGAGGCAGCAGGACGGCGTCGCCCCTGCCCAGAAACAGGTTGGTGATTATTATTGAGCCTCCAGGAGAACTGAGGCCTCTGTGATGTCTGACTTGACCAGTGTCATGTCTTCTCCCAAAACGAGACCTTGAAAGTCTGATGTTCCGGTGAGTGTGGGAACGCTGAGTAACGCTGATAGCTAGCCTTAGCTTTGGCTTTAAAGAGAGATGTGTCACTCCTCATTCTATTCAAATCAACTATCCTGGATTGTCGGAGCGACGGCCATCTTGCTGTGACCCGTTGGACTAGCTTCTGTATAAAGCGACTCACAGCGAGTCACTGAGCTGAGAGGTTTTACAGCAAGAACCAAAGCAGTTTCTCTGTCTCCTTGCTGCCATGGATTGCTAACATGCTAATGTTGACTAGAAGAGCTAGAGAGAGAAGTACAGTCTGTGATAAAGCTACGTTAGCCTCGTCGCTAACGTTAGCTTTCAGTTGAGTTTTGACAGTTTGCTGACAGACTCATCTGCTCAGTTCTCACAGTGTGACAGACTTTACACCTTAATGTCCAGACTGTGTTGTCACCATAGCAACGCACACTTAAAATTCCATAGTCGCCCTTTTATGCTGCAGTAGCCAAATTCCATGACAAACAGTAGAAGAACTGGTTCTGTCCATTCAAGTTCTGTGGTTTGAATACAATTTCTGTGACTCTGCTGAGGTCAGCAGTAGAATCAGCTTCAGATTCTAAATCACCAACATTAGGTCAAAGGTCAGAGGTCACAGCACCCAGACAATATTTGGAATAAATATTCCTGTGACCCTGGAATGCTCACAGATGATTGACACATATGTTTCAAATGGTGAATTGCATCAGTACATCAAAACAGCATGATTGTTTGTCATCTCCTCTGGCCGTTCGCTCTACCCCTCAGTCCCAGAGTGCTGAGCTGTGTCGCCCAGTTGCATCATGGGAGCGGCAGCAGCTCTTCCTCTCCGATAGGAAGTGGGTTCATCACCAAGGAGACGTTTGGCGCCCAGCTGCCGTCCAGAACGACACTGGTGAAAACACCGGGGTCAAGCCGGAGAGACGGTGAGTTACAGAGATGGAGGTTACAGTGTTGGAGGTTACAGTGATGAAGGTTACAGTGATGAAGGTTACAGTGATGAAGGTTACAGTGATGAAGGTTACAGTGATGAAGGTTACAGTGATGAAGGTTACAGTGATGGAGGTTACAGTGATGGAGGTTACAGTGATGAAGGTTACAGTGATGGAGGTTGCAGTGATGAAGGTTACAGTGATGAAGGTTACAGTGATGAAGGTTACAGTGATGGAGGTTACAGTGATGGAGGTTACAGTGATGGAGGTTACAGTGATGGAGGTTACAGTGATGGAGGTTACAGTGATGAAGGTTACAGTGATGAAGGTTACAGTGATGAAGGTTACAGTGATGGAGGTTACAGTGATGGAGGTTACAGTGATGAAGGTTACAGAGATGAAGGTTACAGAGATGAAGGTTACAGAGATGAAGGTTACAGCAGCCGAGTGGGAGAAGCGTGTGGCACTTGTTTTTAAGAAGAAAATCGATTAAAATCATAAATCGGGTGTAAGTGTGTTTTATTTTTAGGCCATATCGCCCAGCCCTACCTACAAGGCTCTAGATTGATCTGACTTGCATGTTTCTAGATGGTGGCGTCCCTCAGGGCAGTGTTGTTGGACCACATGTTTTTCTCTTAAATCTTATACCAACTTGAACTCGATGTGTTTGTGGGACTATGTCTACATGTAGAACTTTGTGTGTGTGTGTGTGTGTGTGTGTGTGTGTGTGTGTGTGTTGCAGCAGACAGAGGGGCGTCCAGCAGCAGATCCGGTGATAAACAGGAAGTGCCCCGCCCCGACCCCTTCCTGTCCGTCAGACCTCGACACCGACAACACCGAGGTCAGTCCAGTTCAGCAGCCTGCCGCTCTGCATGTCAGGGGTTAAAGAGAGAATCAACCAATCAGCTTAATGAAAAAATAACAATGTGAAGTGTCTGTGTAAAGACAAATGGCAGCAGGCTGAACAAGGACGAGGGGGGGGATAAAAACCTGTCACTTTCAGTTACAGGACGGTCTCTCTAAGCACTAACCTGTGTTGTTCCTGTGCTATCCACCAGGTGGCGTCCTGCTGGCCGTGTTGCTGCAGCAGCCTCTGTCTCCCAGCAGCCTCGGCCTCTGCCACCTGCTGTCCATGAGTCCCGCTGACAGCCGCTTCAGCAGGTGAACACCGGGTTTTACCTGTGTACATTCATTTCAGTCATCCAGGTAGTGGGGGGGGGGTCTCTCTGCCCAAGCCCTCCTGCCTCCATTATAAACTATCAGATAAAGAAAAAGTCCCAAAAAAGAATCAACAGATAGTAGCACCAGTAGTATTCTGTCAGTGTTCAAGCAGACAGTTTCAAGTAGGCCTAACTGTTGTGTCATGTTATTGTGTTGTTGTTGTGTCATGTTGTTGTGTTGTGTCATGTTGTTGTGTCATGTTATTGTGTTGTTGTGTCATGTTGTTGTGTTGTTGTTGTGTCATGTTATTGTGTTGTTGTTGTGTCATGTTGTTGTGTTGTGTCATGTTGTTGTGTCATGTTATTGTGTTGTTGTGTCATGTTGTTGTGTTGTTGTTGTGTCATGTTATTGTGTTGTTGTTGTGTTGTTGTTGTGTCATGTTATTGTGTTGTTGTTGTGTCATGTTGTTGTGTCATGTTGTTGTGTTGTGTCATGTTGTTGTGTTGTTGTGTCATGTTATTGTGTTGTTGTTGTGTTGTGTCATGTTGTTGTGTTGTTGTTGTGTCATGTTATTGTGTTGTTGTTGTGTCATGTTGTTGTGTTGTTGTTGTGTCATGTTATTGTGTTGTTGTTGTGTCATGTTGTTGTGTCATGTTGTTGTGTTGTTGTGTCATGTTATTGTGTTGTTGTTGTGTCATGTTGTTGTGTTGTTGTTGTGTCATGTTATTGTGTTGTTGTTGTGTCATGTTGTTGTGTTGTTGTTGTGTCATGTTATTGTGTTGTTGTGTCATGTTGTTGTGTCATGTTGTGTTGTGTCATGTTGTTGTGTCATGTTGTTGTGTTGTTGTTGTGTCATGTTGTTGTTGTGTCATGTTATTGTGTTGTTGTGTCATGTTGTTATGTTGTGTCATGTTATTGTGTTGTTGTTGTGTCATGTGTCATGTTGTTGTGTTGTTGTGTCATGTTGTTGTGTTGTGTCATGTTATTGTGTTGTTGTTGTCATGTTGTTGTGTCATGTTGTTGTGTTGTTGTGTCATGTTGTTGTGTCATGTTGTTGTGTCATGTTGTTGTGTCATGTTGTTGTGTCATGTTGTTGTGTTGTTGTGTCATGTTGTTGTGTCATGTTGTTGTGTCATGTTGTTGTGTCATGTTGTGTTGTTGTTGTGTCATGTTGTTGTGTCATGTTGTGTCATGTTATTGTGTTGTTGTGTCATGTTGTTGTGTTGTTGTGTCATGTTATTGTGTTGTTGTTGTGTCATGTTATTGTGTTGTTGTTGTTGTCATGTTGTTGTGTTGTTGTGTCATGTTGTTGTGTTGTTGTTGTTGTGTTGTTGTTGTGTCATATTATTGTGTTGTTGTTGTGTCATATTATTGTGTTGTTGTTGTTGTGTCATGTTGTTGTGTTGTTGTTGTTGTGTCATGTTATTGTGTTGTTGTTGTGTCATGTTATTGTGTTGTTGTTGTGTCATGTTGTTGTTGTTGTGTTGTTGTGTCATATTATTGTGTTGTTGTTGTTGTGTCATGTTATTGTGTTGTTGTTGTTGTGTCATGTTGTTGTGTTGTTGTTGTGTCATGTTGTTGTGTTGTTGTTGTGTCATGTTGTGTTGTTGTTGTGTTGTTGTTGTGTCATATTATTGTGTTGTTGTTGTTGTGTCATGTTGTTGTGTTGTTGTTGTTGTGTTGTTGTGTCATATTATTGTGTTGTTGTTGTTGTGTCATGTTATTGTGTTGTTGTTGTTGTTGTGTCATGTTATTGTGTTGTTGTTGTTGTGTCATGTTGTTGTGTTGTTGTTGTGTCATGTTGTGTTGTTGTTGTTGTGTTGTTGTTGTGTCATATTATTGTGTTGTTGTTGTTGTGTCATGTTATTGTGTTGTTGTTGTTGTGTCATGTTGTTGTGTTGTTGTTGTTGTGTCATGTTGTTGTGTTGTTGTTGTGTCATATTGTTGTTGTTATCTCCTCCAGCAGTCTGTCAGCAGGCTCCAGCAGCTCTTCTGGCTTCCTGCTCCACAGTGACAGAACCAGCAGCAGAAGCAGTGGAACCAGATCTGGTCTGAGTCCGGTCCAGAGTCTGGCAGTGACTGGACTCAACCTGCTGAGCCAGAACCAGAACCAGAACCAGAACCAGAACCAGCCTGCTGCTGGGACCAGGAGCAACAGGTACAGATGTCAGTTAGTACTGATTATACTGCTCATAATCAATACTTCCTGAATACTGTGAACCCAACTGTAGTTGAATTCTGTGTGTGTGTGTGTGTGTGTGTGTGTGTGTGTGTAGGTCGTGTCCCGGAGCCATCCTCCTCCTGCCTCTGCTCGATTTCCACCTGACCCGGCTCTGCCAGGCGCTCGACTCCCTCCGCCCCGCCGGCTCCGGTCCCGGCTCCGGTCCCGGCTCCGGTCCCGGCTCCGGTCCAGGTCGGTCCGGACCAGCAGGCTGGAGCGGTGCTGGAGCGGTGGGGGGGCCGGAGGAGGCCGGGTTCGGTCTGGAGGAGACGGGCCTGGCTGCTCTGAGGCTCCTCTACCTGCTGCTGGCCCACAGCGACGAGGTAAGAGTGATATAATAAAATAAAGATCATCTTGTTTTATTAATAAGATAACTAACGTGTAAATACACATCCAAATACACAAGAGACAGAAACTGCAGTCAGAAACGAAATGAGGAAAGAAAAGGGAAAAAATTTTAAACATCTACATCAGCATTCTTATTTTATTTCTCAACATACACAATTTAATCAATAAATAACTTATTTACAAGCTGTTTACATGTATTTTTTCGCCAGGACATACAAGTTGCTGTCTCTTCATTTGGAGCACGGGTTGATTCAGGGAAAAGACATAGGCCGGATTTAGCCACGTTCTTTTATAGGCTGATCAGCTGAATTATATTGCTTCTGATGAGACGAGCCGTCACATCCTCCTCTGCGGCTTGTTCTCTGATATGTTCCCCCTCTGCCTCCACTGGTCCCAAATCCTCTGTCGGGAGGGGCGCTCTCTTGGCTATGCAAATGATGGTGCATGTCCTCTCTGGCTCCATCCTGATTTCACTGTGCAAGCAGTAGAATCTAAAAAAAAAAAGTCATTAGTATGCCTATATGCAGTAGCTATGCATCATCCCATAACATTACTCTCTGATAACCTATACCAGTTTAAGTGTAGGCTAAAATAAACAGGGGGTGGACATGTTTCACATTTAACCTGAACATAAGCCACACACACCTGCGCTTGAGCACTCCTATGCAGCGCTCGGTGATCGACCACCGAGTCGTACTGCCTTTCCTGCTCCGTCCGTCCGGGGCAGCATGACGGGTGTCACCAGCCACTTCTTTAAAGGGTAGCCACTGTCTCCGGAGAGCCGTCCCTCCTCACACACTCTTGCCGGTGCGCTCTCCCTCGAGATGCGTGCGTCATGGGCAGACCCATACCACCGCGCCACATCACTTCATGTCTGCATCGCACACAACCTGAACATTAATTGAGTGAAAGCCTTTCCTGTTCACAAAAAGGTACTCGATTTTAGATGGTGCCTGGATGCGCACATGAGTACCATCAATACAACCAAAAATACCGGGTATGCCGGAGTCTCTGCGAAATCTCTCCTTGGTGTGTGTGGCCTCCTGCCGGGTGGGCAGACCAGCACACCGGTGAGCCCGATCTTGAAGGGCCAGAGAAACTCGTCGTATCGCCCGGCATGCCGTACTTCTGCTTACATTCACCGTATCAGCGACTGTATTTTGGAAAGATCCACTGGCATAAAATCGAAGAGAAATTAGCCCCTGCAGTGCTGGGCAGCGCTCCGTTCCTGTCCGTTACATGTTACATGCAACTGCGGTGATAACTCGTCAATTAATTCAAACAATGCAGCCCTGCTGAAACGAAATCTCTCAATAAGTTCTCTATCTCCACATATATATCCAGAGGATTGGTGCGGTCTCTCATTACTCTTTCACGCCTGAAAGCCTGATCGTGTAGCCTGTATATTAGACGCGCCATTGCATCAACTTTTTTATTGTCACCTTGGAAACTAGTCAAGACTTTTCACTTTACACCTACCTTTGACTAGGCGTAAGATTTAGTCTCAGACGTAGCGCTACGCCTAGATGGTGCAACAGGTATTAATTCTACGTAGGGCTTAAGGCGCATTTCACGTGCAGCCTAGTCTTACGACCGGGTGTACGCCCGGCTGGAGCGACCGGACCGGAGTTTGGAGAGTTGTTCTCTAAACGCCTCACTGATGCAGCAGATCCACATCCATCACATCAGCTGCTTTCAGACTGAAGAACATCAGGAACAAACCAGGAAGGAAGAACAGGTTTAGATCACGGAGACACTTTGACCTGGTTATGGAAAGTCAGGGAAAACAACGCTGTGATATTACAGAGCGGTCTGAAAGTTCTGATGTGAGATATAATAATAATAACTTTATTTTTATAGCACCGTTCATACATAGAATGCAACTCACACTTACAATAAATGGATTAAAACAATTACAAGCAAAAGCGAAATTTTCAAGCAAAATCAAAAATACAAGCAAAAAGACAAAAGAAATATCTTGCTGTCAGCGCTGATGCACATTGTTGATTCATTTGACTTGACTGGTTTCATACTTTTCAGTTCTACATTTTACTGATCTGCTCTGTTCTTGTTTATATTCTGTGTTTCTTTGCTGGATCCTAGGCTTGGACCCATATTCAATATTATCGAGTATCGCGATATTTTGTGAACATCGCAATATTTTTTCCGTGAGTTTCCTTCAATGCTTGAATAGTACGATCAAATTTATAGACTGCTGGTAATAATTATCATTATTATTAACAGCCTAGAAATTAGATGTAATTTGGAAGAGATAAAACAATACCGATAAACCGATAATATATCACGATATTTTGGCCGGACAGTATCGTGATATTAAGTTGTGGATCTCGCCCAAGCCTCCTGGATCCTGCTGTCTGTTTCCTCACAGGATCGGTGCAGTTTCATGTGATTTTTGTCTTCATAATGTCGGTGTTCATGTACAGATAGCAGCACTCATGCTAAGTGTTT
>NC_136001.1:36455063-36497563 GCF_048128805.1 Centroberyx gerrardi
TTCTACTGACTGACAGTCGGTCTGGAACCAGTCAGTCTGGAACCAGGAACCAGTCAGTCTGGAACCAGTCTGTCTGGAACCAGTCAGTCTGGAACCAGGAACCAGTCTGTCTGGAACCAGTCTGTCTGGAACCAGTCTGTCTGGAACCAGGAACCAGTCAGTCTGGAACCAGGAACCAGTCTCTCTGGAACCAGGAACCAGTCAGTCTGGAACCAGGAACCAGTCAGTCTGGAACCAGGAACCAGTCAGTCTGGAACCAGTCAGTCTGGAACCAGTCAGTCTGGAACCAGTCAGTCTGGAACCAGTCTGTCTGGAACCAGTCAGTCTGGAACCAGTCAGTCTGGAACCAGTCAGTCTGGAACCAGTCTGTCTGGAACCAGTCTGTCGACTTGTCGACAGACTGGTTCCAGAGACATTTGTGAGAACGATGACATCATCGCAGGACATCACTGTCCTCTCCTGCTCTGAAGTTTGTGTCTGAAAGATCAGATCTGAAGAAACTGAACAATACTGTGAATACACAGGAATACTGTTAGTACTACAGGAATACTGTTAATACTACAGGAATACTGTTAGTACTACAGGAATACTGTTAATACTACAGGAATACTGTTAGTACTACAGGAATACTGTTAGTACTACAGGAATACTGTTAATACTACAGGAATACTGTTAGTACTACATTAATACTGTTAGTACTACATTAATACTGTTAGTACTACATGAATACTGTTAGTGCTACAGGAATACTGTTAGTACTACATGAATACTGTGTTAGTACTACATGAATACTGTTAGTACTACAGGAATACTGTGTTAGTACTACATGAATACTGTTAGTACTACATGAATACTGTGTTAGTACTACATGAATACTGTGTTAGTACTACAGGAATACTGTGTTAGTACTACAGGAATACTGTGTTAGTACTACAGGAATACTGTGTTAGTACTACATGAATACTGTGTTAGTACTTAATGAATACTGTACTACATGTTGTATGAGAGGTTTTCATGAAGTTCAGACTCACTCTGAAACTGTTACTGACTGAAGTTTGTAGTAAAGACTCCATGTGAAAACTGTTCATGTGTTTTTTGTGTAGAAAATATTTCCATATATGGTTAGACTGTCTGCTCAGCTTTCAGAGAGTAAATACTACAGAAAATACTACAGAAAATACTGTCCACTCAGCTTTCAGATTAAGCTGTGAAGCATTTTCTACCTTTGGTGTGCCGGCCAAATCAAGTTTGTTATTTATTGTAGTTTTAAGTTCTGATTGGAGAATTTATCAGTAGAGGCTGACCAGTCAGAAAAGGTCTTGAGGTGGTATAAATGTTTGCCGCTGAGCAAGGCAGCAGGAAACTGACCGTAGGTTTCAGATCATGTGACTGTCATGCTCTGCTCTGATTGGTCGGCAGCACGGCCTGGTGGTCAGAGAGTCTGTCCTGTCACCGAAAGCGCCGCAGCAGCAGCTGTACGGAGCAAATCGTAAACAAACTAATTTGAAAACCAAAAGTCAGTTCTGTAAATTTACAGGATTGTAAGCCGGGTTTTCAAATCACCTTTTTTTTACACTTTTACATATGATTTTTACGGGGGAAACATTCCTCTGTACCGGTGTGTCATGTCGCTCTGCAGCTGGGCTGCGTGTGTTTGGTGGGCGGGGCCAGAGACCTGCGGCCAATCAACTCTGGTTTTGGTGGTTCTGATTGTGCGATCAGCCTCATATCCCAGCCTTTTATTTCTCTTCCTGTAAATGTAGATTACCAAGTCAAGTCCATGTCATTAAAGTCGAGTCTCAAGTCTAAATGTAGAACAGCAAGTCAAGTCAGAACAAATCAAGAGTCCAGTATCAATTTAATATCTTAAAGAAAACTAAATATCTAGGACTTTTCAATGCAATATGGTTTTAATAGGATAAAAACTTGGTAAGAGCATCATGAGTTTGATTTCTATAATCAGTTTCAACTTCAATAAATTCAATCATTCCATACAAATTCAGAAAACAGAATTTAAATTCAGTCGTCCGCTGGAACAAATCTCATCACTTTCAATCTAAGTCATTTACACAAACACAAGATCTCAAGTCAAGACTTTAGAAACCTTTTCAAGTCATCAAAGTACAAGTCAGAGTCAAGTCCCAAGTCACCAGAACCCAAGTCAAGTCAAGTCTCAAGCTATTAAAACTGTGACTCGAGTCCAAGTCATGTGACTCGAGTCCAAGTCATGTGACTCGAGTCTCCACCTCTGGTCTTTACAGGAACAGACAGAAGTCACAGCAGCTTTCTGTTTTTATCTTTTTACTGGCAACAAGAAAATACTTTGATTTTACAAACGTGCATCTGTGAGAATAATTGTGTACTGTAAGACTGGAACACAGTATTACAGTACAGACACGTGGTACAGGACAACAGACTGGAACACAGTATTACAGTACAGACCGACACACGTGGTACAGGACAACAGACTGGAACACAGTATTACAGTACAGACCGACACACGTGGTGCAGGACAACAGACTGGAACACAGTATTACAGTACAGACACGTGGTGCAGGACAACAGACTGGAACACAGTATTACAGTACAGACCGACACGTGGTGCAGGACAACAGACTGGAACACAGTATTACAGTACAGACACGTGGTACAGGACAACAGACTGGAACACAGTATTACAGTACAGACACGTGGTGCAGGACAACAGACTGGAACACAGTATTACAGTACAGACCGACACACGTGGTACAGGACAACAGACTGGAACACAGTATTACAGTACAGACCGACACACGTGGTACAGGACAACAGACTGGAACACAGTATTACAGTACAGACCGACACACGTGGTACAGGACAACAGACTGGAACACAGTATTACAGTACAGACCGACACGTGGTGCAGGACAACAGACTGGAACACAGTATTACAGTACAGACACGTGGTGCAGGACAACAGACTGGAACACAGTATTACAGTACAGACACGTGGTGCAGGACAACAGACTGGAACACAGTATTACAGTACAGACCGACACAGTTTCCCAGCAGTCGTTCAGCCTCAGAGCGACGACATTTTGAAGGAAGACAGACAGACAGCAGCATCATGTGACATCAGACCGGTTCAGGCTGCTGTTTTCTGGTTCCCAAACTGGGGTTCAGGGACCTGCAGGGAGTCCTTGAGAGGGTTCCAGGACGGCCCGGCAGCAGCAGCTTCATTTCAGTGTTATTTTATTGACTAGACCGTGAGAGAGGCCGTCAGAGATCCGGCCTGCACCGACACTCACTAACACTGAACCGTCCTCCAGCCTTCCTCACTTCAGTCTGAAGTTAAATTGATTTCTTCACCCTGTAATCTGCCCTGAGGATTTAGAATCAAGTCTCTGTTCATAGTTCTGGATAAAAACCGATGATCTGTCCAGATCACCACTAAATATAATCAGTTGTTCCTCGGCTCAATGCCGAACCGTTCAGAAGTTTTTGAGCTTTGCTGCTGACAGACAGACTAATTGATTGATTGACAACTCTATTAATCCTCCAAACAGAAAAAACAAAGACCAAACAGACAAACGCAACGGTTTAAAACAGGAAAAACCTTCTCAGATTAGGTTTGTTCTTAAAGAGGAACTAAACCCTAGACCACTTTTGTCGGTTTGCTGCCATCTAATGGTTAAAAGTGTGCTACTGCAGTTGCCATCTGTTATTGGCTGATCTTTGGTGCCAGGTGATGATGTCAGCTTCTATAGAGTTCCTTTGATGATATTTTGTATGCTTTATTGATGATGATGAAGATGAACACTTTAACCTTCCCTGTTTTAGACCCTTTTCACAAGCATGGCTGATGTACTTCCACACAGTATAGATCAGTTCTTACCATTAAATGCTAACTGGCTAACCCATGCTAACGGTAGTTTCTGGTCTGTTAGCATGTTGTGACCCTCGATCAAATCGCTGTTTATAGCGGAGCAGTCTGAACAGGAAGTGACAGCAGCTTATTGTGTTGAAACATTAAATCAGTGATCAGTCAGAGGAGACAGGAAGTTGCTGCCAGCGGTGAGAACGATCAATAACCTGCTGAAGAGCGTCAGCCATGTTGGTGAAATGGGCCTGTGGCTATATGTAACCTCTAATATTATACTGATGTAGTCTCTATATGCATTTATATTTTGTACACAATTTGCTGTGTGATAAGGTTGAATACTTGTTGTCGGGGTTTTGTCACTGTAATATATGTTAATTGGATTATTTATGCAAATTAGGCAATGAAATGACGTTTCCTACTTATATACCTGACGTCCTGTGCTTTACAGGAGCCTGATGAAGCTGTAGGATGTGAAACACCAAGCTCAAGACAGTCTTTAATAAACATGCTTTTCTGTATTGAATCCGGAGTCCTGGGCCTTGAGTGTGTTTACAACCACAACAACCACAGCTTTGATTAGTCATCATCATCAGTGTCTTTGCTAAATTAGCCTGCTGGCTATTTAGCTAGCTAACCATAGTATCTGGTCAGCTAACATCACTGTTAACACATCTGATTAGCACACTAGCTAACGTATCTAGCAGCAGCTAGCGTTAGCATGTTCACATTAACATCAGTGTGTTTGCCGGCTAGTTAGGTAGCTAACAGTTTGTTCAGGTTAACTGAGCTGACTCTTCTCAAGCTACAACTCAGAGTGTTTTGGAGTAGAGACTAGGGCTAAAGACAAGACAGTTTACTGTGTCACAGTAACCAAATCCACCTTATCACACTATTCACTTTTACTGAGAACGTTACTGAATGGATCTACAGCCACACCACAACAAGCTGACTCAGCTGCTCTCTGCTTCTAGCTGCTTCTACAGATTTACACTTTATTAACTAACACACAGTTCTACAGATTTACACTTTATTAACTAACACACATGTTTCTCCATCATGGAGATACTGCTGGTTGGAGCAGGTTGAGTAAAGCCTCTGTGACCTCTGACCCTTGACCTCGTTACTATTGGTCCAGAGCAGAGGAGGTAACACTGAAACCAACAAAATGGTTTCCTTGACAACAGCATGGAATTTTAACAACCGTAGGACCAGAACTGTTTTTAAAACTTTTTTATTTACATCCACTGTAACTGAGGTACTAAACACACATTCTGAAGAAGGCACCCTATTGGCTGGCTCCAGGCTTGCTAGCCCCTAATTGGCCAGAATCAGTCAAGGAACCAGGAAGTGTAAACATGAGAGAGGAAGGAAGGCACCAGAGGGTCAAGTAATCCAGGATCAACAGCAAACACAACTCTGCTATAGTAGTGTGTGTGTGTGTGTGTGTGTGTGTGTGTGTGTGTGTTAGGATTTTTCAGTGAATGTAGGCACCACCTGGTCGTCATTGCATTGCTTAGTACATAGAGGTGTGTGTGTGTTGTGAGGCGGTGTGTGTGTGTTGTGCTGTGGTGTGTGTGTGTCGTGCTGTGGTGTGTGTGTGTTGTGAGGCGGTGTGTGTGTGTTGTGAGGCGGTGTGTGTGTGTGTGTGTAGGGGTTAGTCAGCCACGGGTGCATAAGCAGTTCGGACGCCTCCAGTCTCTCAGCAGGCGACTTCCTCAGCATGCAGCCAATCAGACACTTGGCCTGCGGCGACAGCCAATCAGGAAGGCTGAAAGCCCCGCGCCGGATCTTGGCGAATAGCGCGGCGGGCTGCGTGTCTTGGAACGGGTATCGTCCAATCAGCATGGTGTACAGAGACACGCCCAGGCTCCAGATGTCGGCGGCGCGGCCAGAGTAAGACTTGTTCCCATTGGTCAGCAGCTCGGGGCCGACGTAGGCGGGGCAACCATGTCTGTCCGTCAGAGAGTCGTCACGGTCGCCATGGAGAAGGACGCAGTCGTCAAGACTCTGCAGAGCGAGCCGCGTTCTGAAGGAAACACATCACATCCAACTGTTCAGACTTTATTCAGGCTAACTCAGGTCCACACACACACACACACACACACACACACTGGGAGCTGGCCAGTAGCTAGGTGCCTTGCTCAGTGGCTCCTGGACTGTAGTTGAGGTAAATTTTCTTGTCAACTTTTCTAACCTTCACAACCTCTGACTAGTAGTGGTAGTTGTTCTAGGAGCTAGTAGGAGCAGTACTAGCTTTAGTAGTAGTAAATAACAGTAGTATTAGCAGAAGTAGTAATACCAATAGTAGTAGTAGTGTAAGTATTAGTAGTAGTATTAGTGGCAGCAGTAGTAGAAGTAGGCTCTGCCTCGTCTTTTGTCTCCTCAGTTGTGGTGTTCCCCAGGGCTCCATTCTGGATCCTCTGTTATTCTCTGTATGCCACTTATTCATAATTAGAAATCATCACATGTCTTTCCACTGTTATGCTGACGACACTCAGCTTTATTTACCAGTTAACCCGGCTAACACTACAGGGCTTGATTCACTTGAGGACTGTCTAGCTGACAAAGTTCTGGATGTCTGAAAACTTCTTGCAGCTAATAAGTTTGTGGTCGTCGTGTTCGGTCCCCCAGAGGATACGGTTATTGAATCCCTCCCTGCAGTAGTAGTATTAGTAGCAGTAGTAGTATTCGTAGCATTAGTGTTAGTAGCGGTATCAGTATTAGTACTAGTACACGGACCTGTGTGTGTCGGTGAAGACGAACTTGCGCAGCTTCAGGTCTCTCAGTATGACTCCCTGCTGGTGGCAGAGCGTCACGGCGTTCAGCATCTGTCTGAACAGGCGGCCGGCTTCCTCCTCGCCCAGGCGCTTCCTGCCGCGCACGTACGCGTGCATGTCGCCGTGGTGACGCGGCAGGAAGACGTAGACGCTGTCCCGGCCAATCACTACGTCCGACAGGCCGCAGATGTTGTCGTGGCGACCGAGCCGGGCGTACGGGGCCAGACGCTCCTGGTAACCGCGCAGAGGCAGCACCTGGTAACCATGACAACCAGGAGGGGGGTTAGGGTAAACTGGCAACGGTTACTATGTCGACTCAGGTTGAAAGTTGCATTGTATGTGTGTGTGTGTGTGTGTTACCTTGCAGGTGTACTGCTGTTGTGTGTGTGTGTGCACGGCCCGGTAAGTCTCCGCCCCCTCGCAAGGCTCAACCAGGAAGTACGGCCCGATGTTGGACAGGGATTGGCTGTGGGTCGGCTGAGGGGCAGGGCTTCTGGGCCTGAGGCAAGGCGATAGGCCGGGGCAGGAAGGGGGCGGAGCCAGACAGGGTCGTTTGCATTTCAGGAAGTGGTCCTGGGGTTCGTCCAATAGCCTCTTCAGACACACCTGAGACCTGGTTGTGGCCACGCCTACACTCATCTAGGATTGGAGGAGACAAGTGACATCATCAGGTTAATTATATTTAAAGATTCATTTTTTTGTGAATTTACATTATTTTTTAATGGAATTTGAACTTAGTATAGAGAACCTGCCATGTGAGAAGTAATAATCACAATAATAATCATAACTTTGATTTATACCAAGAAGATGAAACTTAATAATCTCTATGGGGAAGCTGGGTCATAGTAACAGGCAACAGAAAAATAGAATATAAATAAAGTAAATGGAGATAAACAGAACACAACACCAGAACATCCAGAGGAAACATATGAATGAAAAGTATGAGTCTGTGCAACATAACAGCAGAACAAAGAGACAAGGAAAGAGTTTCCCTCACTAATGTCTTCGGAGACACTAAAACTTTGGTATCTGATGTCATACCGGAATATTAAACAGTTTTGAGGATGAACTCGTCTTTGGAAATATCAGCTCGCAGTTTTATTGTCTTCAATAAAACATGAAATGAAGGAAAACGGATGTTGAACACATTCAGCAGTTATTTAGAGATGAAGTGAAGCCTTTCCCTCAGCCTGCCTCGTCTGCTCCTACTGCAGTTAGAGATTTACTACGTTTCCCAGAATGCCGTTTACCGGTGATGTTTTAGATCGCTGAAACATTTTCTGTATCAAATTCCACTGGAGCTGCTGCAGAAAATCAGTTTGAACAGAGTGAGTGATTCAGGAGGAAGTGAACTGCTGACCTCAGATCAGTATCAGCAGTAAAGTGTCTATAGGCTTCATGATGCAACATCCTGTAAGATGACACGCTGCCTTCAGCTTTCAGAAGGTTGCATCATTACGTAACACTTTATACAGTTTATACAGGCGGTAACTACAGTCCACACCTCCTGCACACACACACACACACACACACACACACACACACACACACACACTACAACACTGTAATAATAGTTTCTCTCTCGCTCTCACACAGAAACCATGAAAAACCAAACAGCTGCTGCTGATGAAAGCAGGACTGTGTGTGTGTGTGTGTGTGTGTGTGTGTGTGTGTGTGTGTGTGTGTGTGTGTGTGAATCACTTCCTCCTCTCAGCAGTGTAAAGTGTCTGAGCCTGCGGTCGTCATGACGCCGATTGGCCAACACCACTTTCAGTCTGGTGAAACACCCTGAGTCACAACGTCACCACGACGACGTCACCCCCCCACCCCCCAACACACACACACACACACACACACACACACAGACCTTCAGAATGACTTACAAACTGGTTAAATGAAAACAGTTTCTCTTTATCTCCATCTTGTTTCCAGCTCCTGTAACAGAACTGATTAAAGTGCAGTGTGATCCAGGAAAAAACACTAAAACTCTCATTTCTGTCTCCTCTCTTAGTTTCCCTGACACACACACACCCACACACACACACACACCCACACACACACACACACACACACGCACACACGCACACGAGAAAATGCCATTAAAAGACACTGAACTTGTTCTCTCCATATGGAGGCTGAGCTGATCTGAGGTCAGTTTGTTGTTTCTCACCTTGTGCTGAGCGGACAGAAGAAGCTGCAGAACAACAGACACTCTGCTGATCCCAGTACAGCCAGTAAACCCAGTTCACCCAGTACACAGCCAGTCTAGATCTCAGACTCCAGTCCGGCTGCTGCTAAGTCTTCTTCTGTCTGGTAGCGTTTGGAGTCAGGTCGTCCCACAGATCGGATCCCAGATCAGATCTGATCTCTGCAGGTTTGGAAATGAAGTTCAATTCCGACTGGAGCTGAAGCTCCGGAACTGCTGCTCTCTCTCTCTCTCTCTCTCTCTCTCTCTCTCTCTCTCTCTCTCTCTCTCTCTCTCTCTCTCTCTCTCTCTCTCTCTCTCTCTCTCTCTCTCTCTCTCTCTCTCTCTCTCTCTCTCTCTCTCTCTCTCTCTCTCCCTTCAGTTGCGCAACACAGTCCGTCAGTAGTTTTTAGTTGTTAGTTGTATGATCCATATTCCTGTATCAAAGCAGACTTCAGTGGAAATAAACCGGTTGTCTTAAAAATGAAACGCGATGCCGCTTCAACCGGAAAACAGACGAGCTGCTCAGTGAAGCTTCAGAGAGTCCAGACCCTCCAGACCGCCCCGGACCCTCTGCCGGTGTGTGTCCGCTCCATGTCGAGGCTCCTCCGGCAGACAACAGACCGAACTGACCGGAGATCAGCTGGAAGTCCGGCAGACAGACGGGAAGTTTAATCCTCTGAGCTTCACACAGAAAACCCCGCTTCAGCTGTCTGCTGCTGGATAAATACAGCTCAGTGTGTGTGTGTGTGTGTGTGTGTGTGTGTGTGTGTGTGTGTGTGTGTGGTTGCGAGGTTTCCTCTGCCGGTGTCGTCATGCAGGAGGGGCGGAGCCTCGCATGTTGCAATCCCATCTTGTTCGGTCATCAGCACACACACACACACACACACACACACACACACACACACACACAGCGCAGGCGCGGCAGGCTGTACAGTGTAATCAGATGTCTGTGTTGCAACAGACTTCACCAGAAAGAACTGTAGGAATCCTATGATACATGTTAGAGGAATACTATAGAAATATCACAACAATATACTGTGTATGAACTAAAAGTATAGAAAAAGTCCTATAGGAATATTATAGTGATACTATAGGACATAAAAATACCATCAAGTACAATGAGGTCACTCTAAACTTATCTATCTCACTATATTAGAGGATTACATGGTTTCTATAGGAGATAAAAATACCACAAAGTACCATCAGCTCATTGCTGAGTACTACAGACAGTGTAAGTCCCTGCAGAAGTATTACATGAGTATTAAGGGAATATTATAGTTACACTAAAGGAAATACCATAAAATGTAAAAACGTCTTTAATGTCACTGTTCATGCTTAATTGATGTTATTAAACACATTAGTTAACATTATTAACAATCATTTAGAACATTACTTAATGCAGTTTTTCATTGTGCATTTATCTTTGTTAATGTTGTCATTCATGTTTAATTCATGTTAGTAAACACATTAGTTAACATTAACAAACATGTATAACAACATAACAACATTGGTTAATGCCGTTGTTCATGTGTATTTAACATTAACTAATCCTTGTTAATGTTACACAGTAGTACTCAGTAGTACTCAGTACTACTCAGTAGTACTCAGTAGCTCAGTGGTAACATTCACTATAAATATCAACTGAGACTCATCAGAGCAAACTGTTGCACATACAGATGAAACATCTATTCTCTCTCTCTTTCTCTCTGTGTCTCTCTCTATATATATAGACATATATATATGTCTATATATATTTATTATAATATTTAAACATAGTCAACTTCATGAGCCATTACTGTCTTACCACTGTTCATTTCCTTCTGTACTTAGTTTCATTGTGTTCTGATTTGTTCATTTATTATTTTATTTGCTATCTTTATTTCTTTTGCTGCAATCTCACCTCGTATGTGTAAATGTACCTGGCAACAAATCTGAATCTGATTCTGATTCTGATATGGGGCTGATATTGATCTTTTATTAAAGCTTCTACATGTCAAATATTTACCTCAATATATCATCCTCAAACAGTGTCAGGTGCTCAGGTAAACAGCCAGGTAAGATTTGACAGAAGAATGCGGGATGGATTTACTTTAGTCTACGTGTCGAGTAGAGTAGAGTAGGGTAGAGTAGGTTAGGGTAGAGTAGGGTAGAGTAGGTTAGGGTAGAGTAGGTTAGGGTAGAGTAGGGTAGAGTAGGTTAGGGTAGAGTAGGTTAGGGTAGAGTAGGTTAGGTTAGGGTAGAGTAGGGTAGAGTAGGTTAGGGTAGAGTAGGGTAGAGTAGGGTAGAGTAGGTTAGGGTAGAGTAGGGTAGAGTAGGTTAGGGTAGAGTAGGTTAGGTTAGGGTAGAGTAGGGTAGAGTAGGTTAGGGTAGAGTAGGGTAGAGTAGGGTAGAGTAGGTTAGGGTAGAGTAGGGTAGAGTAGGTTAGGGTAGAGTAGGGTAGAGTAGGTTAGGGTAGAGTAGGTTAGGTTAGGGTAGAGTAGGGTAGAGTAGGTTAGGGTAGAGCAGGGTAGAGTAGGTTAGGGTAGAGTAGGGTAGGGTAGAGTAGGTTAGGGTAGAGTAGGGTAGAGTAGGTTATGGTAGAGTAGGGTAGAGTAGGTTAGGGAAGAGCAGGGTAGAGTAGGTTAGGGTAGAGTAGGTTAGGTTAGGGTAGAGTAGGGTAGAGTAGGTTAGGGTAGAGCAGGGTAGAGTAGGTTAGGGTAGAGTAGGGTAGGGTACAGTAGGTTAGGGTAGAGTAGGGTAGAGTAGGGTAGAGTAGGTTAGGGAAGAGCAGGGTAGAGTAGGTTAGGGTAGAGTAGGGTAGAGTAGGTTAGAGTAGAGTAGGGTAGAGTAGGGTAGAGTAGAGTAGGGTAGAGTAGGGTAGAGTAGGTTAGGGTAGAGTAGGTTAGGTTAGGGTAGAGTAGGGTAGAGTAGGTTAGGGTAGAGCAGGGTAGAGTAGGTTAGGGTAGAGTAGGGTAGGGTAGAGTAGGGTACAGTAGGGCAGGGTAGAGTAGGTTAGGGTAGAGTAGGGTAGGGTAGAGTAGGGTACAGTAGGGTAGGGTAGAGCAGGGTAGAGTAGGTTAGGGTAGAGCAGGGTAGAGTAGGTTAGGGTAGAGTAGGGTAGAGTAGGTTAGGGTAGAGTAGGGTAGGGAAGAGCAGGGTAGAGTAGGTTAGGGTAGAGTAGGGTAGAGTAGGGTAGAGTAGGGTAGGGTAGAGTAGGGTAGAGTAGGGTAGAGTAGGTTAGGGTAGAGCAGGGTAGAGTAGGTTAGGGAAGAGCAGGGTAGAGTAGGTTAGGGTAGAGCAGGGTAGAGTAGGTTAGGGTAGAGCAGGGTAGAGTAGGTTAGGGTAGAGTAGGATAGGGTAGGTTAGGGTAGAGTAGGGTAGAGTAGGTTAGGGTAGAGTAGGGTAGAGCAGGTTAGGGTAGAGCAGGGTAGAGTAGGTTAGGGTAGAGTAGGGTAGAGTAGGTTAGGGTAGAGTAGGGTAGAGTAGGTTAGGGTAGAGTAGGGTAGGGTAGAGTAGGGTAGAGTAGGTTAGGGTAGAGTAGGGTAGGGTAGAGTAGGGTAGAGTAGGTTAGGGTAGAGCAGGGTAGAGTAGGTTAGGGTAGAGTAGGTTAGGGTAGAGTAGGGTAGAGTAGGTTAGGGTAGAGCAGGGTAGAGTAGGTTAGGGTAGAGTAGGTTAGGGTAGAGTAGGGTAGAGTAGGTTAGGGTAGAGCAGGGTAGAGTAGGTTAGGGTAGAGTAGGGTAGAGTAGGTTAGGGTAGAGTAGGGTAGAGTAGGTTAGGGTAGAGTAGGTTAGGGTAGAGCAGGGTAGAGTAGGTTAGGGTAGAGCAGGGTAGAGTAGGTTAGGGTAGAGTAGGTTAGGGTAGAGCAGGGTAGAGTAGGTTAGGGTAGAGTAGGTTAGGGTAGAGTAGGGTAGGGTAGGTTAGGGTAGAGTAGGGTAGAGTAGGTTAGGGTAGAGCAGGGTAGAGTAGGGTAGGGTAGAGTAGGTTAGGGTAGAGTAGGGTAGGGTAGAGCAGGGTAGAGTAGGTTAGGGTAGAGTAGGTTAGGGTAGAGTAGGGTAGGGTAGAGTAGGGTAGAGTAGGTTAGGGTAGAGTAGGGTAGGGTAGGTTAGGGTAGAGTAGGGTAGAGTAGGTTAGGGTAGAGCAGGGTAGAGTAGGTTAGGGTAGAGTAGGTTAGGGTAGAGTAGGGTAGGGTAGAGTAGGGTAGAGTAGGTTAGGGTAGAGTAGGTTAGGGTAGAGTAGGGTAGGGTAGAGCAGGGTAGAGTAGGTTAGGGTAGAGTAGGTTAGGGTAGAGTAGGGTAGGGTAGAGTAGGGTAGAGTAGGTTAGGGTAGAGTAGGTTAGGGTAGAGTAGGGTAGGGTAGAGTAGGGTAGAGTAGGTTAGGGTAGAGCAGGGTAGAGTAGGTTAGGGTAGAGTAGGTTAGGGTAGAGTAGGGTAGGGTAGAGTAGGGTAGAGTAGGTTAGGGTAGAGTAG
Source organism: Centroberyx gerrardi (assembly GCF_048128805.1). Lineage (NCBI taxonomy): Eukaryota > Metazoa > Chordata > Actinopteri > Beryciformes > Berycidae > Centroberyx > Centroberyx gerrardi. The sequence continues at coordinate 36,468,336 of NC_136001.1, forward strand.
GTTAGGGTAGGGTAGGGTAGGGTAGAGCAGGGTAGAGTAGGTTAGGGTAGGGATCTATGGCGATCAAAAGTGATCTATGATGATCTGTAGTGATCTATGGTGATTTAAGATTATCTGTAGTGATTTATGTGATCTATTGTGATCTCTGATTGTCTGTAATAATCTATAGCGATACATGGTGATCTGTGGTGATCTATAGTGATCTATAGTGATCTATAGCGCCTCCCAGAGGGCATTGGCTGGAGAAGGTGGTGTGCTGGTGGGGTTTCTTGCCCTTTTCACAGTCAGTTTTAGGTAAAGTGTCTTGCAGGTGAGACTGTCAGCTGTTCCAGACCGTTATGGATGAGGAGGATTTCAGTATCGGCTGTGTGGAAACAGAGCAGCAGCTGTTGTCTCACTCTGAGTTTCTTGATCTGGTGTAGAAAGAATTAACAGTCTGTCAGTATCATATTAGCCTGTCAGCCAAAATGTTTTGTTAGCTGCCTAAACTTAATAAACTCCACAACTGAAATGCAAAATTGCTAGCTCAGTCTAGTTGTAACTAAGATGTTTGCCAGCAAAAATACTTTTTATCAGTATAAATTAGCGAGTGCCGTTACAAACATTGTGACACGAACACCAGGCAGGCCCACCGACGGGGGGGTGGGGGGTGGGGGGCAGCCGGGTCTGTTGTCCCAGTCCCAGGACCAGGGAGGGCCCTCTAATTGTCAATAAACTTCTGGAATATTTTGTCAAAAATATATATTTGTGAGAATTTTATGTGGTATTTATGAGTCACATAATTTTTTTTTTTTTTTTTTTTAATTTTCCAATATTCCATAACACACTGATGGAAAACAATTTTACTTTAACCTATTATGTAAAAAAATGGTTTGGTCTGGCACAGCCAGGTTGAGTTTGCTTGGTTGTTACATTGCAGTGCAGTTCGTTTCACACCGACTATTATATCAAGCGGACCTATTGGACAGATTGGACAGGGGGGTCGGGGCCTTTTGGGGTCATTTTGTCCCGGGCACAGGCGAGACACACTGGGCGAGCGAGCATCACTCGGTACGAGGGGAGGGAGCAGCGTCTTCCACTGAGGCAAAAATAACTGGATTTGATCTGAGCGAAGTCACATGACGAGGGATCAGAGCGTGACCTCTGACCTCTGACCCTAATCCGCTGATCCAGGAACAGCTTCGCACCTGACCGGCTGCTGCAGCACATCTGGAGCTCCGGTCTGAAAACACACACTGTTCCACTTCATTAATACATTAAACATTAATAATAAGACATCGTTTTACCATCAATAAGTCATTAACTAGTGATGGGACATTATATGGAAATTCAATATATCTCAATACAAAACATGTCAGTCTGCATGTTGTCAGGAACATGAATGGTGATATCAGCTCCATGTTATTCTGCTGTCAGGAACATGAATGGTGATATCAGCTCCATGTTATTCTGCTGTCAGGAACATGAATGGTGATATCAGCTCCATGTTATTCTGCTGTCAGGAACATGAATGGTGATATCAGCTCCATGTTATTCTGCTGTCAGGAACATGAATGGTGATATCAGCTCCATGTTATTCTGCTGTAGTAATCACTAATGAGACTCTTGACCATCACAGTTTCACAAGCTCTCCATCCAAATTATATTATTGTCACTTTGTAATGACATTTTTAAATTGTTGTTTACATTCTAGCAGCCAATGGCATCGCTAGAAAGATTTGAGTCTCAGAAATAAACAGAATTCTGCACAGTCAGACTTTGTTGTCACTGAACTTTTATTGATCACATGGTATCGTGTTGTATTGATCCTGAACTCAGATCAGGTATCGAGTCGTATCGGGAGATGAGCAGATTGTCTCGTCTCTTAGAGACATTAGAAAACAGTAGAAAACAGCAGACTGACAGCCTGATAGCCAAATAAATATCTTCATGTTCTCTATAATATTCTCTATAAAATCATAAGACTCTTCCCTCCGTCTCTTCAGTCTGAGTCAGATGTCCGGAGCTTCTTCAGATCAGAAACAAACAGTTTGTGTTTCAGTGTGAACTGGATCAGTCTCTGTTGAAGCAGCTCAGACTGTCAGCTGTGACTCTACCAGCTGAACTTCTGAACTTCCACTCTGACCACTCAGATTAAAGTGGAAGTTTCAGTTACTGAAGACCAAATATTCTGCAGAGAGTGACAGAACGTAAGAATACTAAAACTAGTTGAGTTATTTCTTATTTATTTCCATTCTTCCATCTTAGTTTCTGTAAAATGAAAAATGGAAAGTTTCTTGCTCAACAAACAAACTGCTTTGGTTCTTATCTGATGTTTCAGACTTGTTGAGTATTTCCGATCATCATACGTGTTGTTTCTAACATGTGAAGTCTCCATGTGTTTGTATGAGCGGTAGTTGGTACATTAGAAAATCACAGAGTGCAGGAAATGAGACCAAATGTGACCAGAATTTGTCCAATATTGATCAATACTGATGAATACTAGATCTTGTCAGGCTTTCTATTCATGTGCTGGATGTTTTCTGACACTCAGGAAGACGATTTATTCTCTTTGACAGTTACATGGAAATGGAAACAGAGCTACAGACAGACAGACAGACAGACAGACAGACAGCACACCTGCTGCTCTTCAGGAAATGAGGTCACAGCATCATTATGTGGGTTTCCTGTTGTGTCTGATGGCCTGTGACCTTTGACCCCACCCAGCTGGCAGAGTTCACAGCCTGTGGCAGCTCGGCGGGAGCCAGCAGCTCGGCGGGAGGAGCCAGCAGCTCAGTGGGAGGAGCCAGCAGCCCGGTGGGAGGGGCCAACAGCTCAGTGGGAGGAGCCAGCCGCCCGGTGGGAGGAGCCAGCAGCTCGGTGGGAGGAGCCAGCAAAAACCGGAGGCTCGCTGAGTCTGAAGGTTTCCTGGATATTTCCATCTGCAGTTCAGTCACATGATGTTTCATCACCTGCTCTGATTAAATGTGATGTTTCTGACATTATTCTCACAAAAAGTTACTGTTTCAGTTTATCGGTTTGAGTGTCAAGTTCAAAAACAGAAAAACAGGAAAAATGTTTAAATGTTGCAAATGTCATCTAAACTAAAAGCGTGCTGCTGCTTCACTGCCATTATTTTAGTAAATGTGACTAGAATCAGAGGCTATTTTAGTCAATAAATACCTGATTCAATTTCACCAATATGCCATGACTGAAATCTGACTACATTTAAAGACTAAAACCATGAGAAACGCGGGGGGGGGGGGTGGGGGGGTGTGGGGGGTTGGGGGTGGGTGCAGTTGAGAACTGTTGAGAGTCAGACCAGACTGGATCATACTGGTTCAGACCAGACCGGTTCAGACCGGAAAGTTTCAGATGTGTTGAAGTTAAAGATGAATTAGGAGTTTTGGCCACAGGTGGCGCTAGTGAGCAACAACAAAAAACGCTGATCAGGTGTTTTTCATGTGGAGAAAACCTGGTTCCTGTTCCTCTCTTCTTCTATGATTTGTTTTGGTGCGATGTGATTGTTTTAAACACTGTCCCCCTGTGTTCAGGACTGCAACAACAGGAGTATAAAAACACTGTATGCCGACCAGAAACACCTAAAACTCCAGCTGTCAATCAAATGAAGGGGCGGAGCTTCCTCTCCAAATACTCTCTGTCTGTGAAGTGACATTATGAATGATCATTATGAACACACTACACACACACACACGCACACACACAACACACACACACACATTAACACATACAATACACAGCACACACACAGAGGTTATCTTGACACGGTTGGAGTGTTTTTACGCCACATGATGAAATATTGAAGAAATAGAGAGGGAGCAGTGTGTGTGTGTGTGTGTGTGTGATGTGTGTGTGTGTGTGTGTGTGCGTGCTAACTAACAATTCTCATCTCCCCACATCTCATTTACTCATCAGACTCTCCTCTCCTGCTCCTCCTCTCCTCTCTCTCTCTCCTTTCTCCTCTCCTCCTCCTCCTCTCCTCTCTCTCCTCTCCTCTCCTCTCTCCTCTCCTCTCCTCTCCTCCTCTCTCCTCTCCTCTCTCATCTCTCCTCTCCTCCTCATCTCTCCTCTCCTCTCCTCTCCTCCTCTCTCCTCTCCTCTCTCATCTCTCCTCTCCTCCTCTCCTCTCCTCTCCTTTCTCCTCTCCTCTCCTCTCTCCTCTCCTCTCCTCTCCTCTCCTCCTCTCCTCTCCTCCTCTCTCCTCTCCTCTCCTCTCCTCCTCTCCTCTCCTCTTCATCTCTCCTCTCCTCATCTCTCCTCTCCTCTCCTCCTCATCTCTCCTCTCCTCTCCTCCTCTCCTCTCCTACTTCTCTCCTCTCCTCCTCTCTTGGCTTAATGTTAATGTGTGTGTGTGTGTTTATTGCTCTCTGTGTCTTTCATAACCAACGTGATGAAATCAGAGGCCAAGTGCTGACTCAACTATGGTCTACCATTAGAACACACGCACACACACACACACACACACACACTCTCTCTCTCTCGCTCTCTCTCTCTCACACACACACACTCACACACACACACACACACTCATACATATTTTACCTCACACCTCAGAGGTCAGAGGCTCATGGCCTTTATGCTGCGGTCTCATTAAAGGAACCCCAACTGAAACTGTGCAGGTTCTCACTCTATTTTCACTGTATTCTCACTGTATTCTCACTGTGTTCTCACTCTATTTTCACTGTGTTCTCACTGTATTCTCACTGTATTCTCACTGTATTCTCACTGTGTTCTCACTGTATTCTCACTGTATTCTCACTGTGTTCTCACTGTATTCTCACTGTGTTCTCACTGTATTCTCACTGTTTTCCACTGTGTTCTCACTGTGTTCTCACTGTATTCTCACTGTTCTCACTGTGTTCTCACTGTATTCACTGTGTTTCTCACTGTGTTCTCACTGTGTTCTCACTGTATTCACTGTGTTCTCACTGTGTTCTCACTGTGTTCTCACTGTATTCACTGTGTTCTCACTGTGTTCTCACTGTATTCTCACTGTGTTCTCACTGTGTTCTCACTGTATTCTCACTGTTTTCCCACTGTGTTCTCACTGTGTTCTCACTGTGTTCTCACTGTATTCTCACTGTATTCTCACTGTGTTCTCACTGTATTCACTGTGTTCTCACTGTGTTCTCACTGTGTTCTCACTGTATTCACTGTGTTCTCACTGTGTTCTCACTGTGTTCTCACTGTATTCACTGTGTTCTCACTGTGTTCTCACTGTGTTCTCACTGTATTCACTGTGTTCTCACTGTGTTCTCACTGTATTCACTGTGTTCTCACTGTGTTCTCACTGTATTCTCACTGTGTTCTCACTGTGTGTTCTCACTGTATTCTCACTGTGTTCTCACTGTATTCACTGTGTTCTCACTGTATTCTCACTGTATTCTCACTGTGTCTCACTGTATTCACTGTGTTCTCACTGTGTTCTCACTGTTTTCACTGTGTTCTCACTGTGTTCTCACTGTGTTCTCACTGTTTCCAATGTGTTCTCACTGTGTTCTTACTGTGTTCACTGTGTTCTCACTGTTTTCAATGTGTTCTCACTGTGTTCTTATTGTGTTCTCACTGTATTCTCACTCTATTTTCACTGTTTTCCACTGTGTTCTCACTGTGTTCTCACTGTTTTCACTGTGTTCTCACTGTGTCTCACTGTTTTCATCATGTGTTCTTACTGTTTTCACTGTGTTCTCACTGTGTTCTCACTGTATTCTCACTGTTCTCACTGTGTCCTCACTGTTTCCACTGTGTTCTCACTGTATTCTCACTGTGTTCTCACTGTTTTCACACTGTGTTCTCACTGTGTTCTCACTGTATTCTCACTGTGTTCTCACTGTTTCACTGTGTTCTCACTGTTTTCACTGTGTTCTTACTGTTTTCACTGTGTTCTCACCAGTGTTCTCACTGTATTCTCACTGTTCTCACTGTGTCCTCACTGTTTTCACTGTGTTCTCACTGTATTCTCACTGTGTTCTCACTGTTTTCACTGTGTTCTCACTGTGTTCTCACTGTATTCTCACTGTGTTCTCACTGTTTTCACTGTGTTCTCACTGTGTTCTCACTGTATTCTCACTGTGTTCTCACTGTTTTCACTGTGTCCTCACTGTTTTCACACTGTGTCCTCACTGTTTTCACTGTGTTCTCACTCTATCTCACTGTGTTCTCACTGTTTTCACTGTGTTCTCACTGTTTTCACTGTGTTGTCACTGTGTTCTCACTGTTTCACTGTGTTCTCACTGTTTTCACTGTGTTCTCACTGTTTTCACTGTGTTCTCACTGTGTTCTCACTGCGTTTGTCACATGTCTGTTCTGTATGAACTGAAGGAGGTATGTGTTCAGTACAATAAAATACAATACAAAAAAAAAGTTAAGATAAAAGTTTATTTATCTCACATGGGGCGATTTAAAGGACATAATGACATGCACAACCAATCATTAAACAACAGAGTCCACACATCACATAAAGACACATATTGTGCTGTTAAAGTGCAGGCAGAGGTTAGAGGTCAGAGGTCAGATGCATAGAGCTGAAATTATTGCAATTATCCAGTGGAAGCTTCACATCTTCTATTTGTAATTTCTATTTGAAATTATTTATTGCTTCTGGTGGAAAAGTGTTTTTTTCCTGCAGGGCTTCAACAGGCCGACTTCACACTCCAGAGAGGGAAGTGAATGACGGCATCACCTGGAGGCCGATCAGTGCACACACACACACACACACACACACACACACACACTCACACACACACTCACAACTCACACACACACACACAGAGGGGTCACCAGGGATGATGCAAAACTGAGATATAAGGAGAGATTTAAATAGTGTATATGTGTGTGTGTGTGTGTGGGGGGGGGGGGGGGGGGGGGGGGGGCATATCTGTATCCATCAACACACACACACGCAAAGCGAGCCATACCAGCTTGGAATGGCTCTGTGATGAAACCAACAGTAAGTCTGCTGTTGGCATGACGACTCTATCCAGTGTCACATGAGGTGGGGGGGGTGGGGGGGTGGGGGGGGGGGGGGGGGGGGTCTGCCTGTTAGTACATGAAGTCCGTTCTTCTTTTCCTCCTCAGCTCTTCTGTTTTCCCCTGGACATCACCTCCAGATGTTTCCAGCAGCTACAGTGGAGTTTGATATGAGAAAATGTTTCAGGATCTCCTCCTCTCCTCCTCTCCTCTCCTCTCCTCTCCTTTCCTCCTCTCCTCCTCTCCTCTCCTCTCCTCTCCTTTCCTCCTCTCCTCCTCTCCTCCTCTCCTCTCCTCTCCTTTCCTCCTCTCCTCCTCTCCTCTCCTCTCCTCTCCTTTCCTCCTCTCCTCCTCTCTTCCTCTCCTCTCCTCTCCTCTCCTCTCCTCTCCTCCTCTCTTCCTCTCCTCTCCTCCTCCTCAGCGGTAAACGTCAGGTTTTGGTGTCAGTCCCTCAGAATCAAAGAGCGAGGGCTTCTTTCTAGAGCCGCCATTTTGCACCGAGAGACGTTCAACAATCATACAGGGAGAAATCCATCGTAGAAGAGGAGAGAGACCAGTTTCTCCACCACAGGAGCAGGAGAGAGACCAGAATGCACTGCAGCAGCAGGAGAGAGACCAGAATGCACTGCAGGAGCAGGAGAGAGACCAGAATGCACTGCAGGAGCAGGAGAGAGACCAGAATGCACTGCAGCAGAGAGACAGGCTGGGTTTCAGTAAAAACCTGAGTGGAGTTAGCTTGATATTGGATATTCGTTAGATATATTCGTTTGATATTTGTTTTTCTGACGTTGTTTAGCTTTTTTATGCTAAAAACAAACCTACTGCCTTTAACTTACTACTACTAGATCAATGTGTTTTCATTTCATGCTTTTCAGCATTTTTCTTTCAGCTACGATGACCTTCTATAGAGTACAACAGGTGATGACATCACCTGGCACCAAAGATCAGCCAATAGCAGATGGCCAGTTCGGTACCTACTTTTCACCATTAGGTGTCAGGCTTCACCACAGAGTTGGGTTTGGTGTTCAGTTCCTCTTTAAGTTTTTCTTATTGAACCGACCAAAGCCTTTTTCCAGACCTTAACCAAGATGTTTCAGTAAACTGAACCGTTAGCCGACCTTTGGAACGTGATCCAGTTTGTTATTTTCCCATAATTTGCGTCCACATCACAGAAATGGAGTTTGTGTTCATTTCACGTATTTGTGTGAGATCGTGTTGGAGAGGCGTACGCTTCCTCATCGTCATCGTAGCTCTATAAAATAAAAAATAAAAAATTGACTCACGGTGGAAATTTCCTTCCTACAAGCTGGGAATTGAACTCTGAGTTTTAACACTTTCCTGCCACCAACACGTACTTTGGTGTTAACTCGTGTTCATTTCACGTTTTTCTGTGAGATGGGGTTGGCCTATCGTATTTGCCTTGTCCAATCAATTAATTTCCCGCAGATTGAACGTGTTTTGGAGGTAATCTTTGCCTTTAAATACCGTGCAGCGTCTCATAGGAACTGTTGTGTGTAGGAACTAACGTTGTGTGTTTGTGTTTGACATGGGACCCACGGACACGCGCTCTGATTGGTTCGCTTGAGTTGGCACGCCTACGCGTCACGGCACATTTGCATAAAGTTTAACATTTCTGAACTTTCCCTTGGTGTTGCTCAGCGGCTCGGAGGCAGAAAACAAACAAACAAACAAACAAACAAACAAACAAACAAACAAACAAACAAACAAACAAACACACCGGCTGCTGGCCCGCAGGACAGAGGCTGAGCACAGTACTGTCTGGGTACTTTTAGGAGTACTTGCACTTGATATAAAGTATTTACTCTTTCTCTTTCTCACCTCAGTGTGTTTGAAGACGTTTCCTCTGAGGGATAAGAAGGTCATGTTACTGTGTTACTGTTACTGTGGAAAGTACTGCAGTACTTCAGTAGTAAAGTACTGCACTACTTCAGTAGTAAAGTACTGCAGTACTTCAGTAGTAAAGTACTGCACTACTTCAGTAGTAAAGTACTGCACTACTTATATCAGTGTATCTGATTCAGGACAGAATTCATTGATTCAGTGTATTTGAGTGTGTGTGGGCCAGTGATTGTGTGTGTGTGTGTGTGTGTGTGTGTGGGCCAGTGATTGTGTGTGTGTTGCATCATGCTGACATTCTGTGCAGGTCCCACTGGGAGGCTCGCTCACAGGACTAACACACACACACTCACTCACACACACACACAAACACACACACAGACACACACTTTACTCTCTTATTACAGCCTGGTTGAGCCAGATCCAGTGAACCTGAACCATGAGAGGATGTTTTGACGGCTGTTTCAACGCATGCACACACACACACACACACACACACACACACACACCACATATACACACATAAACATACATACACACACACATACAGACATGGATGAACACATGTATACAAACACACACGCACAACTCCACCACATATTACCTCATCTCCTGCTGCGATAAAATCTCTCCATCACACACACACACACACACACACACACACACACACACACACACACACATCAACACAGATACTGCTGCTTCTATGATTTATCAGAGAGGAGAGTTAATAATAAAACAACCAGAAAACTCAGAGAGAAACTTGTCTGTTCCACCAAACACTTCAGTCCTTTCACTTCACTTCAATCACATTCAATTCAATTGATTTCTTCACAGATCAATCATCCTTCTGTCTGTCTGTCTGTCTGTCTGTCTGCCTGTCTGTCTGTCTGTCTGTCTGTCTGTCTGTCTGTCTGCCTGTCTGCCTGTCTGTCTGTCTGTCTGCCTGTCTGTCTGTCTGTCTGTCTGTCTGTCTGTCTGTCTGCCTGTCTGTCTGTCTGTCTGTCTGTCTGTCTGTCTGTCTGTCTGCCTGTCTGTCTGTCTGTCTGTCTGTCTGTCTGTCTGTCTGTCTGTCTGCCTGTCTGTCTGTCTGACTGGTTCTGGAGGCTTAGTTTCCCAGCAGCACAGATACTCTGCATCTTTGGTGCAATGCATTATGGTCATTGTAGTTCACTAACAGGCTTCATGAGTCACAGCACCGAAACGACAACAGAACAAAATGAACTTGATATTAATATTGTCTGGGAAACAATATGAAGTCAGAGCACTGTGTGATGCTAACAGACATTTACATAACATTTACATAACATTTACATAACATTTACATAACAGATAAAAGGATAATAATGGCAACAGGTTCATGCTTCAGTAATTTAACTCTCTGACAGAAGGACTTTTATTTTGATACTTTTTAACATTACAGTAGTAACATTTTACTGATAATACTTCCAGACTTTACTGAAGGAAACTTTTGAATGCAGAACTTTTACTTTTAATGAAGTATTTTTCCACGATGGTACTGCTACTTTTACTTTTCACTAAAGGATTTGAGAACTTTTTCCACCGCTGGACATTATTGACTTGGACGAGCTGAAGCTCTTCTTATTGATCAATTTATTGATCAGTGTCGTCACTTTTCCAGTATTGTTTTACAACCATTCATCTTACTGTATGAAGGGGAACTTTATGAAAGAACATGACCAACATGCAACATAGACGTCAACACACACACACACACACACACACACACACACACACACCTCACACACACACACAAACACCATCTCCCATCCAGCAGGCCGAGTCAACACCCTGCAACTCTCCTGCAATCAGAGGCTGACTTCACCCTTCAACCAGCCTGTGTATGTGTGTGTGTGTGTGTGTGTGTGTGTGTGTGTGTGTGTGTGTGTGTGTTGGTCATCGTTGCGTGCTGATTGCACCTCGTTACGGCAGATAGCAACACAAGGCAGCCGCATGACGGAGGGTGTGTTTGTTTGTGAGTTTATTTCACTGGGAGATGTGTGTGTGTGTGTGTGTGTGTGTGTGTGTGTGTGTGATGGAGAGATTTTATCGCAGCAGGAGATGAGGTAATATGTGGTGGAGTTGTGCGTGTGTGTTTGTATACATGTGTTCATCCGTGTCTGTATGTGTGTGTGTATGTATGTTTATGTGTATATATGTGGTGTGTGTGTGTGTGTGTGTGTGTGTGTGTGTTGCAGGGTATTGCCTAGCGTTGCATCTGATGGTTGTACAGGAGAGCAGAGAAACCACGGCCACACACACACACACACACACACACACACACAGGGCAGACGAAGAGAGAGTTCAACTGGGAAACAGAATTATTGTTCTTGATACAAACTACTAAGATACTTTTCATTCATTCATTTCTTCTTCTGTCCATCATTCATCGTTCAGTTTCTGTCGTTTCTGACTTCACGATGTTGAAAGTTGTAAAAGTTTATTTTTTGTCTCCAATGGAAGAATCTGTCTGTTTAAAATCTATTTCCAAAATCCAAACTCACCGTCGTGTTTTGGATCTTTGTGCTAAAAACCTTTTTCATGTGAAATGAAGCAGATTCAGTCGGCAGTCTGGAGGAGAATTCATTAGATTAGACAAAGAAAGAAAATAGATAAGAGTAGAGCAGGTGGAGTATTAAACACAACTGACAGCTCCAACACATAAGAGCATCATGAGTTTGATTTCTAGAATCAGTTTCAACTTCAATAAATTCAATCATTCCATACAAATTCAGAAAACAGAATTTAAATTCAGTCGTCCGCTGGAACAAATCTCATCACTTGAGATGAGAAGATGAAGTCCTGACAAATTAAAAATAAAAGCAGAAAATAAAACTCATAGCATAAATGAATATACAGTAGTCATAACACACACCTGTGTCTGTGTTATAAGTTAATGTGTCCAACATTTTATCATCCTAAAATAAAAGTAAAAATAATTGTTGTATCATACCTCCAGTCTGATGCGTATTTTGGTGCGTTGCACTTTACATGTTTCCACAGACTTGCAGAGGCGCTGCATGGTGCAGAAACAGGAAGTTTAAAGGAACACTTTGCCGATTTTCAACCATATCTCTATCTATCTGAAATCGGGATATAGTGTGAAAAACAACAACAGGTTTTTTTTATGTTCTCCGTCTCTGGGGCGCAGCTTCAAACTCTGTTGTACTTCCGCGAACCGGTGATGTCATCGGTTCTCGGAGAACGACGGATCTTGAAGCTGCGCCGGCTCGCATGTTATTCCAACTACAGATTGTACTTACTCATTTCTGTACGCCCGCATCCACGGACGGTCGGATCGAGAGCCGTACGAGCCGGCAAATGAGCGGGGAGCTCCCGGTGCAACATGGAGGGAAGGTAAACATTGTTCATTTGCATATACTATATTGTAATGATACAAAGCTGGTGGAAAATCGGCAAAGTGTTCCTTTAATGAAAATGATCAGCTGTTTGGACATCTTCAAAGTTATATTATTATTATTCTTCAGTCATTTCACATTCGGATGTGATTTGAGCGGCAGCATGTCAGAAATGTCAAAGATGAACTCAGTAATATAGAAACAAAATAAAGAAACAAAACTGAACAAGAAACCAGTGAAGCTGTACAATGTATTTTAATCCTGACTGAGGAACAGCGACCCCTGCTGCCTACAGGCCAGATTTCACCAAAATATACATGAGAACAGAGATTATTATGAAATGGTAATTTCATCATCCCATCATTTCCTAAGGATAATGCAAATTTCTACACATTACATGCATACAAATATCTGTAGAAGGTGAAATTTCTGAGGCTGAACAAATATGCCGACACTGAAGATTTACCACAAAACATATTTTATCAATAAAATACGCACGGGGCGCGACTCTGTCCGACGACCCGCGGCTGGTGCTTTTTAGCTCATTGTTTGTTTGTCATAGTTTCCCCCAATTATTTACCGATGAAACTTAACTCACATAAAGTTCAACATGCAAGTTAAATATGTGCTAATTCTTTGGGCAATCGGCATCCTGGTGGACTCAATATTCGCAATCATCGCGAAGCCAACTTCCCTGCACAACAATGGCCTGGGTGCTCAGTTCGTGTACACCAGGTGCGACCTGCTGAGTCTGCGGTACGCACCTACCCGAGGACCGGGACCAGAGGCCCTACCGGCGTGCATACGGAATAAGCAGAGCCCTACATCTAAGCAGGACAATCGCAAGAAAAAGCGAGGATCTAGAGGAGGAATACGCAACAGATTAAGGAGGAGAGGCAGCAGACTACCGCTACCTGCAATTACACTTTCAAATGTACGCTCCCTTCATAACAAGATGAATGAACTTTCGGCGCTGATAAAGTACGATGGGGATTACAGGCGCACCGGTCTCTTTTGTTTCACGGAGACGTGGTTAACAAGTGAAATATCGGATGTGAGCTTGGATGGTTATACGATCGTACGTTTTGACAGAGACCCAGTGAAAACCAGGAAATCAATCGGTGGAGGACTGTGCATGGCGATTAATGACAGGTGGGCGACAAACTTTACTGTACGTGAGACTGTAAGCACCAGACACTATGAATTACTGACTGTATCCTTCCGACCACATTATCTACCCCGGGAGTTCGGGCAAATTACAGTTATTTTGGTTTACATTCCAGGTCCTGATTTCTCTTGCGCAGCAGAGAAAATAACGGAAAGTTACAACAAAGCACTTAACAGAGCAGCTGATCAACCAGTATTTCTACTTGGTGACTTTAACAACTGTGACGTTACATCTCTACTGCCTAACCTTGAGCAGTGTGTGACCTGTCCCACTACGCTGAACAGAACACTGGATCTATGCTTTGGCAATGTACCGAACGCATTCATCGCAAGGTGCCGCCCACCAACGGGCCGTTCTGATCACAATGTTGTTCATCTGCAGCCTAGATACAGGCAGAGACTTAAAACATTCTCCACACAGACCAAGGTGATTCCTACTTGGACGAATGATGCAGCTGAAGAGCTGCGAGGCTGCCTAGAGTGCACTGACCGGGATGTTTTCTTTAATAGTAATGATGATCGCAACATGCTCACTGACTCTATTACTAATTATATACAGTTTTGCACAGAGTCCATTATTCCCACAAAATCCATTAAAGTTTACCCCAACAACAACCCCTGGATCACTAAAGACATAAAACAAAGTCTGATCCAGAAAAAGTATGCCTTCATACAGGGTGACAGAGAAAGAATTAACACCTTAAACAAAGAAATTCAAAACAAACTGAGGAAGGCTAAACTGGACTACAAAAACAAGGTTGAGGACAAGCTTAGTTCTGGTAACGCAAGAGATGCATGGCAAGGTCTCAACATTATGATGGGTAGGCCACAGACAAAACAAACCATCCAATGCCTTGACCCCACACAGTTTGTAAATGAATTGATGACACATCCCACCCCCTTCACACCTCTTTTGAGATGATGCCGTCGGGGCGAAGGTTCAGAGTCCCCTGTGTTTTAAAAAATCCTTTATCCCCACTGCCACTGCGCAGCTCAACAGCTAGAAGGAACCTACAGACCTACTGAGCTGAGCTAGCATACAGCACTTTATATTTAGTATTTAATTCTTAACTGCCACTGGTCAACTTTTTAACTGCATGAGATTTTACTACATGTACTGTGTTGTCTTTTTATGTGCACTTATGTTCCTATATGCACTGTATTGTATCTCTAAGTGAGTTATGCACCAGTGAAAGACAAATTTCCATTATTGCCTGCACTAATGGACAATAAAGTTTTCTTGAATCTTGAATCTTGAATAAATAGCTTGATTTTTAACCCTTCTCCCCAAATTCTGATTTTTATCACAATTATTTCCAGAGAAACTGCCGTCCAGAAATATTGTCCCAATAAAAAGTTTCCACTGTGAACCTTTATTTAATTTAAACTACTTTGCATTCAGGGCCCAAAGTGCAGATTTATTCATCTGTTTGGTTACATAAACACCATATATTCACACACATTCCACACACACACACACACACACACGCACACACAAACAAACCATTAGTGTGTGTGTGTGTGTGTGTGTGTGTGTGTGTGTGTGTGTGTGTTTGTGTGTGTTTACTGCTGTCAGTGTCTTACAAAATGAACGTGATGCAAAAAGAGGTCAAGTGACTGACTCAGCTATGACCTTCTATTAGAACACACACACACACACACACACACACACACTCACACACACACACACACACACACACACACACACACACACACACACACACACACACTGTGCCTCCAGGCCGGTTCCACCTGGTTTTCAGGTAAACATGACGGAGAGCCGGTTCAGCTGAAACTGCTGAACAGAGTGTGTCTCTCCATCAGCAACAGAAACTGGATCAACAGAAACTGGATCAACAGAAACTGGATCAACAGAAACTGGATCAACAGAAACTGGATCAACAGAAACTGACAAACTGTGGATCCATTCACAGTGAGAAGAGGAATCTGACTTTACTTTGTTTCTGCACTTTATTTTCTCATTTCTAATGTTTCCAGTGAAAAGAATCTAGTTTGACCTCTGACCTCTCTCCTGTTAGAATCACATGGAAAAGATCACAGCTAACAACGTTCTCTGTTCTAAAGAGGAACTCAGGAACTTTTACTCTGACCACATTTTAAATAAAGAGACACTTTTTACTTTTACTGAAGGACTTTATAGTTTTTTGTGATTGCTTACACACTTGTTGTGGAATTTGGCTCATTGAGTCAAAACTCTGCACACGAGCCGGATGAGACACGACACTTGGAGATAAACTTCTCACTTCTGTGTCAAAATGAAACTCTGCAATCAAAACCTAACAATCCTTTTTCAAAATGGCATTTTTGCACCACAGTGATCCACATGCAGCATTTGAACGACTCTTTGAAAGCAGCAGCAACACACTGCTGTCTTCAGTACTCTGTGTACCTTCTTCATTTCCTCTTACAGGCTTCAGTGGAACATTGTTCCAGTAGAACATCTACTCAAATTTCAATGAACACAAAAATAGAACGGCTTCAAAAAAAATATATGCAGCTTATTTTTTTGTCATTGCAGGTTTTTACAACAACAAAAAAACACAAAGAAAAGTAGAATTACAGAACAGTAATCAATACAATATGTTACTGTAAACTCACGGAAACAAAAATAATTACAGTAAAATTACAGTGCAACGCCTCTTCGTCAGGCCGTGATTTATGACATGGTCCACCAACCTGGCCGGAAATATGTCTCCGTCTATTACCTGGTCCCCTTCCTCCTCCTCCTCCTCCTCCTCCCCCTCCTCCTCGTCCTCCTCCTCCCTCCCTCCCTCTCTCTCTCTCTCTCTCTTCCTCTTCCTCTTCCTCCTCCTCCTCCTCCTCCTCCCCCTCCTCCTCATCCTCCTCCTCCCTCCCTCCCTCTCTCTCTCTCTCTCTCTTCCTCTTCCTCCTCCTCCTCCTCCTCCTCCTCCTCCTCCTCGTCCTCCTCCTCCCTCCCTCCCTCTCTCTCTCTCTCTCTCTCTTCCTCTTCCTCTTCCTCCTCCTCCTCCTCCTCCTCCCCCTCCTCCTCATCCTCCTCCTCCCTCCCTCCCTCTCTCTCTCTCGCTCTCTCTTCCTCTTCCTCCTCCTCCTCCTCCTCCCCCTCCTCTCTCTCTCTCTTTCTCTCTCTCTCTTCCTCTTCCTCTTCCTCTCGCTCTCACTGCCTCCATGTTTGCAAAGTTCTCACAGAAGAGGTGAGCTTACCTGAGGCCTGTCTGTAGTGCTAAGGCTCAGACTGATTGGTGTTCAATTAGTGTATAAGTGTTTTCATGTGTGTGTGTGTGTGTGTGTGTGTGTTGCCAATTTCAGGTATGTTTTGCATTTTGAATGGAAATGTTTTCCCAATGATTGCAAGAGATTTCATTTTTGAACGAAGTGTGTAATGTAAGAAACAGTGTGTAGTGTTTTGACAGAAGTGTGTTGTGCAAAGCAGGAAATGTGTTTGTACTTTTGGTGCCTTTAGTTAAAGTTTTGATGCTTTTGTCTAAGCATTCACTCTCAGTGTGTAAGCAATCGGCAAAAACTGTAACAGTCATATCAATAAACCCCCCCAAACCTTTAATATTTTATCTATTCCTTTCCTGATTATGTAAAGTAGATATATGGGTTGCAACCCGGTTGATATATCTGTGTAGATCTGTAATGAATAAGTTGATTACAATAATAGATCGTTTTGTTATGTTAAGTGTCACGATTGTTCTGATTTAGTAGTTTTACTCCTGTTTTATTCTGTATGGGTCTTATTTCTGTGTTTTTATAACTGTATTTTATCTGTTTTTTTTAATCAATTTTAGTTTTCTCATTCTGCAAGTAAACAAAACTAAATTAATCCTAAAATGTAATGAGCTTTAAACTAAACTAAAGATAAATGAAATTAAGCTAAACTAGACCAGATTACACTCTTTTTTCAGACACTTTTGGGAGAAAAAGGATGAGCAAGTGGGAGACCAACAGCTGAATTAATGTCATTTACTAGATCAGCAATGTTACAAGCAACCGATAGTGAGGAGGCTAAGGGTCAGAGGTCACAGCAGCCTGACCAGGTAAAAGCAGAAGTGCTTCTCATGAGGTTTTCACATTATTCTACACAGGATCGTGGTTGTGAGTGATTACAAAGCTACTCACATCACAGAACCATTTTAATTCTTTATTGATCTCAGAGTCCAAGTTATCCAAAACTAACAGCAGTACTTATGTAAATGCAAAAATTTACTTCACCCGTTGTGGGTCAAAATGACTAAGCAAGGTTCAAAAGTCTTCTGTGGATTCTTTATTCAGACATGCATGGTTCAGTTCTCTTACTTGTTGCAACTATGAGAATACCTCCCTGAGGAAAAATGTTTTACTCCCTCCCTGAGGAAGAGAAAAAAAATTCACAGAAACTCACCACTTGCTCTTTAAAACAGATGGACGACCCACTGAACGCCACCCGTGCCTGACTTTGGGCGGGATCCAGACCTCCTTTGCTGGAGCGGAACTCTCCCTGAGTCTCCTAGAGACTCCTGCCGGCAGTTGACCCTCAGTCTAGCCCCAGGCGTCGCTCAGTGCTGTGTCCATCCCATCCTCGTCGCCAAACTGTAAATGCAAAAATTTACTTCACCCGTTGTGGGTCAAAATGACTAAGCAAGGTTCAAAAGTCTTCTGTGGATTCTTTATTCAGACATGCATGGTTCAGGTCAGTGTTCCAAACAAGCAACAAAGAAGTGACAAAGAACGGAGTTCAGGATCCACTTATATAGGTTAAAGTAAACAAAACTATAAATCTTGGCCCATAGCCAAACCTACTTGGCTCAAAACCAACCCACTACTTCAGACTTTTAACTGCATGTCCACCTATAGAATCACTCAAAACCACACATAACCATATATAGTGATCATGCATGCATTCAAGCACTGATTACATCATTATAGTAAGCAGGACAAAAGACACTCCACTTTCCAGAACAAAGGAAAGCAAGAACAGAGTGTACTATCCATATAAAAAAGCACAATATTAATTTTATTTCTTACACTTACAACATGTTACTGATTACATTTCTATAGCAGTAGTCAGTAATTTATATTTTATATTCTGTTGATTTATCTCACTCTCATATCCAGAGCAACTTAGAGTACAACAGAGTGGTATTCTCCTTTAAGAACATCACTATCATCACCACTATTGACAAACATAATAACCATCACCATCATCACCTTCATCACCATTATTATTATCATCATCATCATCATCATCACCACCACCACCACTATCACCATCACCAAATTCACTATATTCCCAATCACTATCATCACCGTCATCACCATTACAACAACTTTTATAACAATTACCATCATCAGTATCATCAACAACAACATCATCATCATCATCATCATCATCATCAACAACAACAACAACATCTTCATCATCATCATCATCATCAACAACAACATCATCATCATCATCATCATCATCATCATCATCAACAACAACATCATCATCATCATCATCAACAACAACATCATCATCATCATCATCATCATCATCATCTCTTGCTGTGCTGTTTCACTGTAACAGAGACCTTCACTGGTAAAATCTTCAGAGCGGGTTCTGCCTCAGTGTAAAAGTGTGGAAACAGCCTGTCAGTGAAAGTGTGTGTGAAGGTGTGTATGTGTGTGTTCGTATCAGGATCAGAGAATGACAGCGTTCCTCTGGTCCAGTCCAGATGCAGTCTGATCCTCTGGGGTTTATTCTCCACCGGGAGAACAATGTCTGCATCTGGCGGAGAGTACGCTCTGTATTTAATATCATTGAACCCTAACACCCATAATGACTTTGTTCTGCCTCCTTTCCCCTGCACAGACTCTGCTTCCACGCCCACTAACCAGTATTTATTGTCTCCAACCTCAACATCCCAGCTGTGAGTCCCTGAGTTAAAGCCCTCAGAGCCCAGAACAGACCAGAAGCGGTCAATCCTCTCTGCGTTTTCAGGAAGCTTCTGTTCTTCTCCATATCCCACGCTGGTCAGATCTTCAGACAGGATGAGTTCTGGACTGGCAGTGTTGGGGTCCAGAATCACAGGAGTGTAGGAGACCATCTTCTTCATCTTGCCCCAGACTGTGAGGCTCAGGTTGCCCAGGTGTTTGGCCTCGTCTATCAGAGCTCCTGAGACCAGCTGTGGATCCTCCTTCTCTACGGCTCTGACTGTGTCTGAAAGAGCTGCTATCTCTCTG
This sequence comes from Centroberyx gerrardi, assembly GCF_048128805.1. Taxonomy (NCBI): domain Eukaryota; kingdom Metazoa; phylum Chordata; class Actinopteri; order Beryciformes; family Berycidae; genus Centroberyx; species Centroberyx gerrardi. The sequence continues at coordinate 36,487,919 of NC_136001.1, forward strand.
CTCAGACCCTCAATCTTCTTCTTCATCGTCTGACTCTTCTGCTCCTCTTCCTCCCTCAGTGCAGCGATCCTGGCCTCCTCTTCCTCTTGTAGAAACTGGTGAAGCTTCTTAAACTCCTTCTTAATCTGCCTCTCTGTGCGTCGGGCCTGGACCTTAATGTGTTCTGCTGTTTGATCACAGTTTCCTTTAACTTGATTTATGAGCTGGAGTCTTCTCTTGTGATCCATTGCAGCTTCGTCGATGGGTCTGATTCTGTGGTTGGTGTGTGTTTCTGAATCTCGACAGACAAGACACACTGGCTGCTGATCAGACCCTGAAGTTTGGGGAAGTTTTCTGAATGAAGCTAAAAAACACACCAGGCGGCGTGGCGGACCGCTCATACAGGAGGTCAGTCAGTGAGTCGTGGTGCCACTCTCTCCTCTGGAGGGTTCTTTCACTTTGAGTCGTGATTCTTCTAAAACTCTTCTTCAGTGTTAGGAGTCAGCAGCAGGTTGAAGTGGCAGTAAGCCAGTATTCCCAGTATTCCCTCCTGTAGCTTTCCTCCCTCAGTGGAAGTCGGAGTCTGAAGGTGAATCTTATCGTCTGTCTCTCTCAGTGTGTGTGTCTCTTATCAGTGAGCAACAATAACAGCCTCTGCATCCTTGTTTGTTTCAGGTCAGTCAAGTGAGGGGTGGAGCTTTGTTAGCCCAGGGCCGAGTTCCATTCCAAACATACTATACATACTATAAGTCAAGTCAAGTTTCTAAAACCCTTCATCACAAACATGCCTCGAAGGACGAGCCTGCCAGTATCTAACAAATCAACAATCAATCACAAAACAAAATGATGTAATGCAGTATGCAACAAAATAAAACCCAAGGAAACAAAACAAAGCACAAGTTGGAAAGATAGAACAGGCCAACCTAACCTACCAAAGGCCCCCGAACACCCCTCCTCCCTCTGATCGGAGGGCAGGAGGGGGTATATAAGGAACAATGAGGTCAGATAAATATGACGGTGCAAGCCCGTATAATGATTTATATGTTAGCAGAAGCACTTTGACACAAATCTGGCTTGAACTGGGAAACACTCGTCCACGATGGCCACAAAGCCTCGCTGTCACTTGAGAAAACCTAAATCAGTTGAATTGTGTTCTGTAGAGAGGATTGCCCCACAGCTAATGTTGCTTTTATATTAACTGTTGGAGTGCTAGAATGCCTCGCTTAGGATGTGATCCTTGGAGATGACTGCCCATTGTAGACAACTTGGTTCAACAGACCTCTGTAGCTTATACATGTGCTGTAGTAACCCAGTCTATGACCAAAGGCCTAGAGCCTCTACCACACCTTAAGGATGGAATATTTGAAGGGGGGCACAAGATTGAAGTGACAACATCATCAAAAGAAAAACAGGAATCATGCCAGAGTTCACCATTCTGATCCTGTTAACCCTGAGGGCCTTTTGAGTTATTGCATGGCAGGCAAGTCAGAGGACCGCTGGACATGTTGAAGGAGAACTGGTTGGCTGCTGAACAAACAACAAACAACACTGCTTCTTACATTCTGCAGATGAGTGATAAAGTAGAGAACCTCAGTGCAAACAGAAGGTATGGTACGACAAACATGCTAGAGAAAGTGAACTGAAGCCTGGCCAGAAGGTATTGGTGTTGCTCCCTTCTGACCACAGTAAGTGGCTAGCTAAGTGGCAGTTACAATGAAGACAGGACCTGTAACACCTGAGGCTCTGTGTCCAAATACGCAGAAATCCAAACAGCTTCTCTGTGTGAACCTACTGAAGGAGTATCAGTAGAGGAGAGAACTGGAATCAAAGGGGAAGCAGATCATGATGGTCTGTGGAACCCAACTGGATGAAAATAGAGAAGTGGGTGTTGATGAAGCTGAAATGATGCCCTTTAGGGAGGAATGTAAACCCCAGACTCCTCCAGAGTCAAGAACAGTGTAACCGGTTGGGTGAGGTTACACATTGTTGTTCATCTCTCTTTCAAGAAAGAAACGGTAGAACCGGTCTAATCAGTCATAAGATTGTGCTTAAAGACACTAAACCGGTCCAACTGAGATCTTAGGATTCCTGAAAGGATGATGTAACCACTGAAGCAGGAGATGAGTGAGCAGTCCAATCCAATAGTATTGGTTCCCAAGAAAGACTCGTCCAAAGCCAAGTACATTACGACATTAGACCTCTGTAAAGGTTACTGGCAGCTGCCCTTTGACCCTCTCTGCAAACAATACACAGCTTTTCGGGTTCCAGGTTTAGGATTGTATAACTACACCATGTTACATTTTGGCCTTCATGAAGAACCAGCAACCTTTCAAAGGTTGATGGACATTGTCCTCCAAGACTGTACCAGGTTTACTGCTGCCTACTTCGACGATGCAGTGATTTACAGTGAGTGCTGGGAAGATCACCTGCAGCAGCTTAGGACTGTCCTGGGCAAGACACAAAGAGCAGGCTTGAACCCTCAATGTGAAAAAAATTTCCTTGGCACAAGAAAAGGTGAGATATCTTGGGAACCTCATTAGGAGGGAGCAGATAAAGCCACAAGTAGAGAAACTAAAGGTCATAGAGATTATTCCCATACCTGTGACCAAGAAGCAAGTGAGATCATTTCTAGGATTGATTGGGTGATACAGAAGATTCATTCCTCACTTTGCAACACCGGCAGCCCTCAGTCAGGTCCGTTTCAGAGTGCATTGGTCTGTTGACTGTGAGCACACCTTCCAGGCCTTAAAGTCTAAAATCTGCCAAGATCCTGTTTTACGAAGTCCTGACTTTATACAGATGTTCCTGGCGCAGGGCGATGCCTCCGATGATGGACTTGGGACAATGCTAACCCAAAGAAAGCCTCCCACCCAGCAAAATCTGGTTGAAAAGTCATTGAAAACACGTTTTAGCTGACATTCCATCCGCATCTGTTTTTGACAGAAAGTGAAAGTTGAAAAGATGTCTACTTGAGGTCATTGAAAAGACGACTATGAAAACACATAGACATAAACACAGACGCGCCACGGCTAGCTGGAATTTAGCCCAGCCCAATTTTAGCCCAGTGAAGTTTTTGGTCTTTATTGTGGCGAAATGTGGGCCCAGACCAACTGGGACCAGCCGACCTGAGAGAGGCCAATCCTGTGCCTCAGTAGGAAACTGTTTGGCAAAGAGAAAAGGTATTCAACAATTGAAAAAGAGGAACTGACAATCAAGTGGGCAGTTGATTCATTAAGATATTACCTAGGAAGAGAATTTGTCCTACACACCGACCACAGATCCTTGAGGTAGATGCAATCCTGTGTTGGTGTCTCGCCCTGCAGCCACACCTGTTCACCATCTGACTACCTTTCACGACCACCTGAGGTGCGAGCCAGAGGGCGGGAGGCGAGAAATGTTACGGACAGACTTGGCCTCCAACAAACAATGTGAATAAACACTCAAACATTATTCATGTTTTGCATTTGTTGTGATTGCTGATAGATCTTGTTTGTAAATGAATGAAAATGATCTGCCAGGAGGACGGTGCACATTCTCACTCCTGCGTTACAGTTCACTTTTCAAAATACTTAGAATTAAATAGGACAATGGGTAAATTAAAAAAAAAGGTTACCTGTACGAATCAGTTAAAGGTTATTCTCTAAAATGTAACCTGTTTTCTGTGAGTTTGTATCATATCTTAAACAAAAATAAAGCTAAGACAAACACATTTTTTAACTTTGCTGAAATGCATTGGAGTGTTGTAAATGTTTTTAAATGTTGTATATGAGCCAATAAAATAAAGGCTTTTTAAAGTTTTCCAAAGAAGAGTGCCTTGGACTTTTGTTTCATTCAGTTACACACTCCACACCAAAGAGCAGCTTCTCTTGAAGTTTTTCTTTTTGCCACTTTGCACCATTTTTGTAGCACTCTCTGTTTTTCTTCTTTTAGATAAAGTTATGTTGGAGAGAAGATGGTAATTTCCATATGCACTACATTACAACATTAAACCTCTGTATTCTTTTAGATTTTCAGAGGTGGAAAGCAACTCATTTCCTCCTTGTCAAATTCAATAAGTCAGCACCGATATTAATGTTTGATGTCCACTTTAGTCTCTGTTCTGTCTGTATTCTGCAGTGTAATACATGCAGCGTTAAAGTTAAAAATGGCACTTTTTATGGCATTTTTCATTATTATTATGACATCAAACATTGATATGGGTGCTCACTTATAGAATTTGATGATTAAGTAGTAATTGGTAATTGGTTTAAAACAGTAATTCTACTTATTTTCAAAAATCACGCTTTTATTTTGAAGGCTAAACGGCCAAACCGGAAGTCTTGTTTCTGCTAATTGGAGCTAGTCTTACCTATCAGGGCCGGGGTGCGCAACATACATTTTACTGCTAATACTTCTATACTTTTACTGAAGTAAACTTTTGAATGCAGAACATTTAATTTTAATAAGTATTTCTCATCAGTGTAGCTCTGCTGGTCTGGGTGCTGGCTGCTGGTTTTGGGTCTTGCTGCTTCCAGCTGGTGGCGCTCTTGGCCTTGGTTGACTGTATTTCTGGTCCAGTTGAGGGAATGTATGGTGGAACATACAGCTGGATGCCAGGCAGGAGGTTTCTGTGTAAAATAACAGGTTTGTACTGATGGCTTTGCTGCCTGTTTGAGAAAAGTCTACAGTTTGTACTTCTAGTTTTCCTTTGCCTGTGCATTTTCCCCAAGTTTAGGGGAGTTTATGGCAAGGGGGCGGAGTTTTCCCGTGGTTGCATTTCTCTCTCTCTCTCTCTCTCTCTCTCATGCACACACACACACACACACACACACACACACACACACACATTTCGTGAGTCACACGCTTCCTAGCAGCGTCTCTTCAATTAGCGTTGGCTGTCCTCTGGGCACATGACAGACAGACACACACACACACACACACACACACACACACGTGAAACACCTCAGCCTGTGAATATAAACTCAACAAACCATACATGTTCATTTTACTTTTCATATGTTCCATTAATTTCTTGACCTCTGACCTTTGACCCCTCTTTATCCACTCCTGTGTCTCAGAATACACACACACATACACACACACACACACACACACACCAATTTAGGAGGAATGCAGCTAAATGATTGAAGGAATTTTGACTCCTGACTGATTTTAGTTTGGAAAGAGAGAAGAAGCAGAACCAGAACTAACACCGTACTAACAAGAACCAGAACTAACACCGTACTAACAGGAACCAGAACTAACACCGTACTAACAAGAACCAGAACTAACACCGTACTAACAGGAACCAGAACTAACACCGTACTAACAGGAACCAGAACTAACACCGTACTAACAGGAACCAGAACTAACACCGTACTAACAGGAACCAGAACTAACACCGTACTAACAAGAACCAGAACTAACACCGTACTAACAAGAACCAGAACTAACACCGTACTAACAGGAACCAGAACTAACACCGTACTAACAGGAACCAGAACTAACACCGTACTAACAGGAACCAGAACTAACACCGTACTAACAAGAACCAGAACTAACACCGTACTAACAGGAACCAGAACTAACACCGTACTAACAGGAACCAGAACTAACACCGTACTAACAAGAACCAGAACTAACACCGTACTAACAGGAACCAGAACTAACACCGTACTAACAAGAACCAGAACTAACACCGTACTAACAGGAACCAGAACTAACACCGTACTAACAGGAACCAGAACTGGAAGCAGAACCAGGCTGGGGGTCAGATTTAGATGTGAAACAATGTTACAGTATAACAATATTAAAACAACATTAAAACAATATTAAAAGTCACCTTATAAAAACAGTTAAAATGTGATTTACATGAGGAATGCATATGTGAGCAATAAAGAAAAATGTGAACAACAGAGAAAATAATAAAATATTAAAGGGCAAATGCAGAGAATTTAAAAACAGGGTAGAAGCCTGAAGGCTGTAGGTTCAGATTCGGTCTTTTCTTGGCATGTGGATGTTTTTGGTTTTTGTTCCGTCTTTAGTTTGGAGGCGAGACGTTTTGGACAAATTCATCATTTGCGTCTCTTGTCTCATGTGTTTTCACTGTGCAGCCAAACTAAACCCCGTCAAGACTCATTTCCACTGTGTTGGAAAGTCATTCAGACAAAAAATACAAACTGTTTATCATGACGTTGTGGAGAGTCGGGATACTCAGCTTCATTCAGACAAAACCCACTTCCATCAGCCACATAGCAGCTGAACAGGCTGAGAATTTGGGCATTTAAGGCATTTGGTCATTTAATTTTGGATGACGCTTCAGATGACGCTCTTCTCTTCTCCTGAGCAGCTCAGACTAAATCCAGCAGCAGACTGACTCAGGACAGAAACCATCTGAAATATTTTGTGATGTTTTCAGAGTTTGGAGATTCATGTTGATATTAGGATGGTTGGAAAAGACACTTCCATGGGCTGAATGTGAGTTTAACAGGCTGGAATAAAGGCATGTTTAGGTTTTAAACCCTGTAACAGTCTCTGTCCCCATTCAATAGTTAGTTGTATTTTTCCTCTTGGTGGATAACTGACCAATCGTAGACGAGGTGAGGAGAGCGAGGGCTTCTTTCTAGAGCCGCCATTTTGCACCAAGAGACGTTCAACAATCATACAGGGAGAAATCCATCGGAGAAGAGGAGAGAAACCAATTTCTCCACCACAGGAGCAGGAGAGAGACCAGAATGCACTGCAGGAGCAGGAGAGAGACCAGAATGCACTGCAGCAGAGAGACAGGCTGGGGTTTTAAGGGACGACTCTCACTTTTTCTTGACTGGCAACAACAGCTACAGCTATCGCTCTCTCCACCTACACGTAAAAACCTGAATGAAGTTAGCTTGATATTGGAAATCAGATATTCAGTACATATTTTTTTCACACCTTGTATAATTTGTAAAGCTAACAAGTAAAACCACATTGCTGAATATACTTATGAATACTGGAAGAGGAAGACAAATTTACAGCCACTGGTTTCAATAGTTTGAGAAAATCATCCATAAAATCCAAAATCAAGCTAACTTTGCTCTGGTATTGGAGTTTTGCTTCAGAATGGATTGTTATTGTATCTGTAAACATTTGTGCTTTTGATTCTAATGAAGTTTCTGCGCCTGTGTTCATTGGTCCAGTCTTTCTTTTGCTTTGTACCTGAAGTTGTGGCATGTTAACAGATCCAGCCTGTGAGTCAGTGGGTCAGATGTCAACCTGTGACATGAGCAGTACTTGGTATGCAGCTTCTGGATGCTCAGATAATCCAGAACAGTCTCCTGGCTGACACACTGATCCAGAATGTCCAGAACAAGTCGAGCCTCCTGTCTGTCGACCTGTTTCGTCTGGAAGTGTCAGCTGAATGCTTCACATTACTACATTCCTCACAACCTTTTTGCACCTCAGTGAAAATGTGAAATATGTAACAATCTCCATTAAGATGTCATTCAAATATTAGCTTTTTTGGCACTTGCGGTATGTGACATCGTGAGGGGCGTCGCCCTGCTCGTCCAGGCCCCGCCTCCTTTTCAGATTGAAGCAGAGAGACAGAGTTTCTGTAACCAGCCTCCAGCACATTTACACTGCAGTATTTTCTCTAAATACAGGCTGTTCACACAGCCAGGCTCTCCTCACCAACCACACCGACACAACTTAAAACACAACAATACTTCTGCCATAATACTATATCAGTAGTGCCCAGTCAAAGCATTGAAATCAACATCAGCAAAAGATTTTAAATTGTATGTATTAAGCACTAGCTTTAAAGGAATAATTCACCCAAAAATTAAAATTTGGGAGCATAATCTCCAAACATGATATTAATTTCCACTGTTATGCAGATGACACTCAGATATACGTACCCATTCTGTTTGGCCCCTAAAACTCCATCAACCAGAAGTCAGTATTGGTAACTTATCCAATAATGTGAAGCCTGTAGCCAAGAAATTAGCTGTAGCATTTGATTCAGATCTCTGTTTTAATGATCAGGTTAAGAAGGCTGTTCAGTCTTGCTTCCTTCAGTTAAAAATATTTCCAAGATAGCCTTTGTTATGCTTTGCTGACAGTGAAAAATGTCATAAAAACATACCTTTATCTTATCATATTTAGATTATTGTAATTCCCTCGATTTCTGCTTGAGTCAGAGTTCCCTCTCCCGGCAGCAGCGGGACTCTTCACCAGATCAAGGAAACAGGATCATATCGCCCCCACTTCAGCAGCTCTACACTGGCTGCTTATTAGTTTTAGAATTGATTTTAAGATTTTACTGATAACCTTTAGGTCACAGCAGAGTCTGGCCCCCAGATATATATCAGACCTGAGCCGGAGCTGGCACTGTTTCTGATTCGTCCTCATTAGGTTTTAAAATTCTGGACTCTCAACATTTTATGTGACCAACACATTCTTTAGGAGAGGCTAGGCTGGATTTTAATTTCTGGATTTCAGGGTAAGGTATAGCGGTGGAAATACTGTAGATATGGTGTCTATGAATAATGTGGCCAAGAGTGAGTATGTAAATAGAAACAATGATGGGACCTAAAACTGAACCTTGAGGAACCTCACAGGTGTGCTGAGGGTTTTCAACATCAACATCCTGTGAGAAAGACACAAGCTGAGCTGATGTGGTTTCCTTAACGCCAAACCAGGATTTCAGACAACTACTATTAAATAAATAAAGGAAATATTAAATAAAGTACTATTTCAGACAACAAGATGTTGAACAATCAAATAAAATCAAATATGAAACAAAATGAAAACAAGTAAAACAAGACGTCTGTTTGTTTTGGTCTGTACCGCTTCAGATCCAGAATACAGAGAAACATGAGAAGATACAAACATGACTGACTTCTGATCTGATTTACTGAAGCGTCCTGCAGCTGTGTGTGTGTGTGTGTGTGTGTGTGTGTGTGTGTGACAGTCAGCTGCATGACTGTGGTAAAGCTGATGACAGACAACATTCACCGATACTTCACCTTTGATATCGCTTATTATAATAGAATTTTACGTGTTATGATTCCTTACTTTGGTGAATGAAAGCAGATTTCACACAGTAAATAATTGTATTTGTGAGAAAGTAAATAATTTTATGTGGAACACTAAAGAGTTTCATTCCAAAATGAGATTTCCACCATGTGAAAAAACTGAGTCTTACAAATGGATTGCTGGCATGAAAGTGAAGCATGTCATTGCTTACTGTTAGAGTTAGGAATCATCTTAAGACCTTTGCTTATAAAATAAATCAGTTTGTGTCAGTAGAATCATCTTAAGTGTTCTTGAAAGACTGACTGATGCAAAAAAAAAAATCTGAGGATTCAAAGTGTTTTGTGAATGAAGCCCTTCATTCTCACTGCGCTCAGTTGATCTTCTCATGGAAAAACCTCAGCTCTGAGAATCCAACGTACTTTTCAAATACTTTTCAAATGCTTTTCAAATGCTTTTCACTCCTTCAAATTAACAGTTTTAACTTTAATAACTTAGTGATACCAATACAGCGACCAGAGGAATCATTTTTCACAACCCAGTTATAGTTAGAATATAGTGAATAATACAAATAACATCCACTTTGTAACAGACTCTGTCTCTCTGTCTGTCTGTCTGTCTCTCTGTCTGTCTGCCTGTCTGTCTCTCTGTCTGTCTCTCTGTCTGCCTGTCTGT
>NC_136001.1:36507563-36510063 GCF_048128805.1 Centroberyx gerrardi
AGTGCCTTGGTTTTTCTTTTTTATGTATAACTGTATTACCAATTGTTGCTATAAATGGTTTTGTCTTCGAGCGTTCCTGACTCCAGGCCACAGCTACATGACAACATGATGTTTGATCATCTAAAGCCTTCTGCCTCACTGGAAACAAGAAATGTGTTTTTACCTGACTTAAATAAAGGTAAAGAAACATGAAAAACAGAAAAGAGTGAGCTGCATGACGGAATGTTCTGCCTCATTATGATGTCATAAAGGGGAAGAGAGGCGCTTCACTCTGAAACCAGAGGAACCTCAGACAGGAAACAGGAAACAGACTCACCTGGAGCTCAGCTGGTCTTCAGCAGGCAGATCAGGTCGGTCACAGCAGCTGCTGCTTTTAAAGGTCAAAGGTCACGACTGTAGTGACGTAAATCTCTGTGGTAAAAATCTTGTCTGTCAGCAGTATCTAATTAAAAAAACAAGTAAAAGCTTATTGTGAAAATTTCAATATATCCATGAATCTTCGGCCCTGATCTATGTGTGTCATGTAGCTCTGCGCCGCCCCCTGCTGTTTTACCATGACCTCTGACCTCTTCATCGTGTCCCTGGTGGTTTTGCTGCTGGTTCTGCTGGTTCTGCTGCTGCTCTGCTGGATCCTCAGACGCAACAGAACCAGATCCAGGTAGAACCGGGTCGGAAACCCAAAACTCTCTCCTTCCTTCATCACATATACACAACATGTGTGTTTAAAGCTGCTTCTTGTTTCGATTTAACGTCCATAAATCATCAGCACATTCATGTAGAGATATGCAGAGATAATGGTCCGGTATGGAGGGAAATCTTCCACGTTCTTGTGTTGGTGGTTTGTCAGGACCGCCACCGAGCTGCAGATCCGCTCCGGAGGACCGGACCGATCCGGACTCATCCTGACCATCAAAACCCAGCAGAACCACGCAGACCAGCTGCTGGAGCTGCTGCTGGACCGAACCCGGCTGCTAAAGGAACCCGGACCAGAACCAAGACCAGAACCCGGACCAGAACCAAGACCAGAACCTGGACCAGAACCTGGACCAGAACCAAGACCAGAACCTGGACCAGAACCTGGACCAGAACCAAGACCAGAACCCGGACCAGAACCCGGACCAGAACCTGGACCAGAACCAAGACTAGAACCTGGACCAGAACCCGGACCAGAATCTGGACCAGAACCAAGACCAGAACCCGGACCAGAACCCGGACCAGAACCTGGACCAGAACCAAGACCAGAACCTGGACCAGAACCGGAGAAGAATGTGGACCAGAACCTCAGCATTGCGACTTTTTGGAGAGTTTAGGTTTAGACTTCTTGATCTCCTGCGGCTCCAGATCAGAAAAGTGATGTTTGCAGATAAATGCAGTTTAGTTAAAAGTTGAATTGGATTGTAGCTCCAGCCTCTCCTCAAACCGACAACCTGAACGCCTGGGGGCTGGACGTATCCCAGCATGCATCTGTGAGCAGAGGAGGAAGAGGAGCTGCATTAAGAGCTCAGGCATTAGAGAGAAAAATAAATGAGCAAATTCCACCACTTTGTGAAATAAAGTTTTATAATATGAATTTATATTTGTCAGTGTGATCCAAACCAGAAGATGTCAGATTCCTGGAATTAATAATCCAATAATCCAGTTTCTGTTCAGCAGCCAGATCAAACTGACAGCAACCCAAAGTTATAGTGAGGGCAAAAATAATAACTTATCAACAATTAAGATAAGACAAGATAAGATAAGATATCACTTTATTGATCTCTAGGGGAAATTCAGGTGTCACAGCAGAAAGATAATAAGAATCAGTACATGAAAGGTAATAAACATAAAACTATAAAAAGATCAATATAAAACTGTAAAAGTGTCTAAAGTGTCTGTAGTGGTGTTGGGTGTTAGTAATTAGTGCAACACTGAGTCCAGGGATCCAGTCCAGTTAAAATCAAACTGTCACACAACAGAAAACACACTGACTTCTATTCACCGCTCCACATGAAGTCCATAACAGCCTCAATCACACAAACATAAAAAAAAAAAGAATTCTAAATCTGCCATATTGCACCAAACCCTACAAATTAATTTTTCTAGGTTAATAACTGTGTTGATGAAGGTTATGAGAATGAATTAGTGATGGAAAACAGTTGATGATTGATCATAATATGCTAATTTGCCTTATTAGTAATTTTTGCCAATATACACTCCTACACTCCAAGTGATTGTCCTCATTGCACCGGTCACATTGCTCTTATGACTCCAGTTAAGGCTGAAAACTGTTCATTATTTCACAAGAGAAAAGCAAAAATGTGAGAAAAAAAACATAAAAAATAGACATGATCATGAATGTATATGATAGAAATATGTTTTTTTCTTATCTCATAAATCATGTCGCGACCCCCTGGAGGGTCCTGACCCTCAGGTTGAGAACCACTGGGCCGGATGACTGACCAGCTGGTGAATCATGGAGTCTGTCATGTAATGTGTCGACCAAGAGGGGGCAGCAGAGTCC
>NC_136001.1:36515063-36532563 GCF_048128805.1 Centroberyx gerrardi
AAGCTAAACTGTTGGGTTTACTGAAGCTAAACGGGTTTACTGAAGCTAAACTGTTGGGTTTACTGAAGCTAAACTGTTGGGTTTACTGAAGCTAAACGGGTTTACTGAAGCTAAACTGTTGGGTTTACTGAAGCTAAACTGTTGGGTTTACTGAAGCTAAACGGGTTTACTGAAGCTAAACTGTTGGGTTTACTGAAGCTAAACTTGGATTTACTGAAGCTAAACTGTTGTTGGGTTTACTGAAGCTAAACTGTTGGGTTTACTGAAGCTAAACTGTTGTTGGGTTTACTGAAGCTAGACTGTTGTTGGGTTTACTGAAGCTAAACTTGGGTTTACTGAAGCTAAATTGTTGTTGGGTTTACTGAAGCTAAACTGTTGTTGGGTTTACTGAAGCTAAACTTGGGTTTACTGAAGCTAAACTGTTGTTGGGTTTACTGAAGCTAAACTTGGGTTTACTGAAGCTAAACTGTTGTTGGGTTTACTGAAGCTAAACTTGGGTTTACTGAAGCTAAACTGTTGTTGGGTTTACTGAAGCTAAACTTGGGTTTACTGAAGCTAAACTGTTGTTGGGTTTACTGAAGCTAAACTGTTGTTGGGTTTACTGAAGCTAAACTTGGGTTTACTGAAGCTAAACTGTTGTTGGGTTTACTGAAGCTAAACTTGGGTTTACTGAAGCTAAACTGTTGTTGGGTTTACTGAAGCTAAACTTGGGTTTACTGAAGCTAAACTGTTGTTGGGTTTACTGAAGCTAAACTTGGGTTTACTGAAGCTAAACTGTTAGGTTTACTGAAGCTAAACTGTGGGGTTTACTGAAGCTAAACTGTTGGGTTTACTGAAGCTAAACTGTTGGGTTTACTGAAGCTAAACTGTTGGGTTTACTGAAGCTAAACTTGGGTTTACTGAAGCTAAACTGTTGGGTTTACTGAAGCTAAACGGGTTTACTGAAGCTAAACTGTTGGGTTTACTGAAGCTAAACTGTTGGGTTTACTGAAGCTAAACGGGTTTACTGAAGCTAAACTGTTGGGTTTACTGAAGCTAAACTGTTGGGTTTACTGAAGCTAAACGGGTTTACTGAAGCTAAACTGTTGGGTTTACTGAAGCTAAACTTGGATTTACTGAAGCTAAACTGTTGTTGGGTTTACTGAAGCTAAACTGTTGGGTTTACTGAAGCTAAACTGTTGTTGGGTTTACTGAAGCTAGACTGTTGTTGGGTTTACTGAAGCTAAACTTGGGTTTACTGAAGCTAAATTGTTGTTGGGTTTACTGAAGCTAAACTGTTGTTGGGTTTACTGAAGCTAAACTTGGGTTTACTGAAGCTAAACTGTTGTTGGGTTTACTGAAGCTAAACTTGGGTTTACTGAAGCTAAACTGTTGTTGGGTTTACTGAAGCTAAACTTGGGTTTACTGAAGCTAAACTGTTGTTGGGTTTACTGAAGCTAAACTTGGGTTTACTGAAGCTAAACTGTTAGGTTTACTGAAGCTAAACTGTGGGGTTTACTGAAGCTAAACTGTTGGGTTTACTGAAGCTAAACTGTTGGGTTTACTGAAGCTAAACTTGGGTTTACTGAAGCTAAACTGTTGGGTTTACTGAAGCTAAACGGGTTTACTGAAGCTAAACTGTTGGGTTTACTGAAGCTAAACTGTTGGGTTTACTGAAGCTAAACGGGTTTACTGAAGCTAAACTGTTGGGTTTACTGAAGCTAAACTGTTGGGTTTACTGAAGCTAAACGGGTTTACTGAAGCTAAACTGTTGGGTTTACTGAAGCTAAACTTGGATTTACTGAAGCTAAACTGTTGTTGGGTTTACTGAAGCTAAACTGTTGGGTTTACTGAAGCTAAACTGTTGTTGGGTTTACTGAAGCTAAACTGTTGTTGGGTTTACTGAAGCTAAACTGTTCGGTTTACTGAAGCTAAACTGTTGTTGGGTTTACTGAAGCTAAACTGTTGTGGGGTTTACTGAAGCTAAACTGTTGTGGGGTTTACTGAAGCTAAACTGTTCGGTTTACTGAAGTAAAACTCAACTGTAGCTTCTTGATCAAACAGGAAGTGACCAAAATGTTTCCTAAACCAACTCATACTCCTCACTGACAAAACAAACACGTCTCTCTCACACACACACACACACACACACACACACACACACACACACACACGCGCACACACACACACACACATCCTCTCCCTCCCCTCTCTTCAGCTATCTGTTTCTCCTCTGCTCTCTCTCTCTCTCACACACTCAGTAAGAGAGTGAGAGGGAGAGAGAGAGAGAGTGAGAGAGAGAGGGAGAGAGAGAGAGAGAGATAACCCTGTGATTCCACTGTTGAATTTTTAACGCCGTTGTGGAACTTTTTCCAGGCGGGTTACCGTGGCACCGGGGTACTGTTACAGAGAGAGAGAGAGAGAGAGAGAGGGAGAGAGAGAGAGAGAGAGACTTTTCAGTTCTGTTCTGGACTGAAGTTGCATGGGAAGAGACCATTCATGGGTTCTGTGGTAAGTATCTATCTATCTATCTATCTATCTATCTATTTATCTATCTATCTATCTATCTGTCAGACTGGGTGTATTAAATATTTCCTGTATTTGTATTCCCCATGAAGCATCAGAACAGGACTGTTAATTTTAATTCATCAGTGGATTCAACACTGTGATCGTTTAGATTTATCATGTTTAACTGGCCTCCTGAGAAACAAACCTAACAAACCTAAAGCTTCATTTAGTTCATGAGGTTTTGATTAAATACGTTAACTAAGTAACTAACTGATGTTCCAACCAGTGCTGAATTTGTGCCGGATCCTGCCGGAACAGGATCCGGCACCTCGCGGTTTTGGACTACCTGCATTCCGGTACTTATTTGCATGGACCCGGCACCTCTGGTGGCATGAAAGTTTTTTGGGTTTTTTTTTTGTCTGCCATGTAATAATCCCAATAGTTCACTCTTCCTTTCCCCTCCCTTCCAAAAACCGAATTGGCTCATTTCCATATGAAGACAGGTGATTACCATATTAGAAAGTAGCAGCAAGCGCATAGTAATCACGTCACATGAGTGAGTTGCTCTGCAGAGTGTGTTGTGGTAAACTTCAGACAGCGTCATGGCTAAAAGACCGTTGAATTTGCTGTCCATATGTCCGCTGTGTGGACTGTTTTTTGTTTGTTAACTGTTCTCTGCTGGGCCAATAACATCTAAATTCATATTTGCATAGATTAAAACAGAAATTATTTGGAGTGCGGACCTGTAAGTCCCACAGTTAAATATGTGGGACATTGCGCATTACGTTGAGTGTCCAGAAATAATTGGTAATATAATTGGTTGAGTGAAGGGCTGTAAGCCACGTCACTGTGGGCATTTCAAAACCAGCTGAGTGTCGCATGTAGGCCGACTTCCAGCTGCATGGCACGACACGTTTTATTGATGTCATTTCATTATGCGCTGACATTGTTTCCTACGTTCAAAGTAGATATCCTATGAAAGTATTTATGTTGAATATTGATGCGTAACTACTCGAATTTGTCTGGTAAATAGTTGAAGCCATTGCAGTTTCCTTGATGTGTTTATGTATGATGAGGATGTCTCACAGCCAAGTGTGTGGGCATTTTATGTTGTGCACAGTGCAGTTATATCTTCAGTCCACTACTTGAAGGGCAGGTTTGTAAAAACCCATCGGTTTGGACAAAATGAGCATTATGTAGCCTATGCAATAATCAAATATTGTTATAGGTCAGCAGTAGTCGGAGCTCTAAGGTCATATAGTCGGTCAGGTAGTGATGTTCAGGCTGTTGGTCTGCAGGAAGCTGTATGGCTGCACTGAGCTTGTTGTCTTGATATGTTCCGGGACCTTTTCCCTCCAGACCGACTCGCGGGAACACCGACCCCTTGGTGTTCCGGGACCTCATCATTTACAAATTAAGCACTGTTTCCAATATTATATGCCATTCTACATCAGGGATATGGCTGTAGTGAACATTCAGTCACACTACAGTTTATTGTCAGTCCTGTTCAGGCTGCTGTGACCTCTGACCTCTAACCTCCTTACTATTGGTTGCTTGTAGTGTTGGTGATCTGGGAGTTGAAGCTGCTTCCACTGTTGAGCTCAGTGGAGTCTCTGTGGATAAAAGACTAAAATGGAAGTCTGACTAAAATGTTGAATATTTCCTCTGATTCAGAGCAGGCAGTCCTGTAGGAGATTAACAAACTTCAGTCTAATCAATATTCAAACCAATAGTTCAGAATAATTTCCCATAAATTAGGAAGGGAAAGTTTACTAAAATCAAAACCTACATATTTAATAGACATCTCACACCTCTAAACAGTCTTGAATTACAAGGATGAAATACATTTATTTGTGATGTGGTCTAAAATCTAGACAATGTCTTTTCTATAAAAATGGAGAGGAAATTTTAGAAATGTATGTGATTGAATAAAATTTTTTTGTAAAAAGTATTCATCCCCTTTGCTCACTAAATTGCGTCACTGTAAAAAAAACAAAAACATTTCAAAACATTTATTATTCATACATCATCATCATCATTAGGTTACAGAGAAACATTTGAAATACATTTTCTTTTCAAATTGGTCTAATTTTGCCTTTCCTGACAGATAAGTCTTATATCATGAGTTCCAAGAAAGAAATACACTATCATCCTTCCATCACTACACATGAGAACACAGGGTTCATTATCAGTGTATCTTCCCTTCTCTAATTTTACTATGGAAGTCAGTACAGCCTTAATAGTGCAACATATCTTGATGAAAGGATGATATTTTTTTCATTCAGACCCAGGAACTGAAATTAAATGTCATCCATGAGTGACACAGCTATTCAACATTACGCTCCTGCATCCTGTGGCAAACTACACCCTAAAATCACATTAAGATGTTCTGAAGGGACTTGATATAAGATTTAAGAGAGGTGAAACTAGATCCATTCTGAAAATAAAATATGTTCAATTTACCAGTCCACAGGATCTGATGTAACTACCCCTTGTACTATTTGGGTGAGCACCTACAGTATGTAGAAATCTGGCTTAGATGGAGTTTTTCAATCACATTTAATTGGTTGAATTAGACCCACGACAGCTCCAGAAGGACCAACAGAACCACCAACCTCTATAACTGCGTCAACACTAAACAGGATCCACACTGAGAGGCTCGTACCTCGCTCCCAGCATCCCCAAACTCGCTGCTGGTCTCAACAACAACAGGCTAAAGGGACAGCGGACCCTGCTGGCTTGAAACGGCCCGCTCAGCAGGTCAGAAACAAAATTGTATTAGCAAACAGTAAGCTTAATTATATTACACAATTATACCAAGAGCTGAGAACGGGTGTATACTATATCTACCCACTTTTGCCACCATAGCTATGCCATCATATAATATATAAATCACTTATGGGACAGATATCCATACGTTGGACCTTACTTGTGTCCTTTCTAGTGTCCCAGATCAAGAGGCATTCTGTTGTAAAGGGGAAACTGTCAGACAAATGATTCTACAATAACAAAGAGCCAATTCCAACAATATCAGACAAGCCTGTCAAAAATTTAGGAAGAAGGTATAACTCAAACCTTACAGGTAAAGAGCAGATTCAGGGGTTAGGACAGGAAGCGAGAGGTCAGTTTACCAAGCAAACTCATGCTGTGTGTTTGGTTTCAGACTCATGTGCCCAGTGTATGACAGTGTAGGAGATACTCCTAAGGTAGAGAAGTTAGACAGAATAATTAGCTCATTCTTTAGGAACTGGCTAGCAGTCCCTCGATGTCTTAGCAGTGTGGCGCTGTATGGGAAGCAGGTCCTTGAGTTACCACTGTGTATCCTAGCAGAGACTGGTGTTGACATTAACAGACACAACAGGAATAAGTGTAGCGCCGCCTCTAGAAACTGGGTGGAAATGCCAAGACCATTAAAGAAGCAGTTCAGCACAATCAGAACTCAGATATTGTAGTTATTGTAGGATACTGTAGTTCAAGTGCAACAGGGTTGTGGAGGCCTTGGTATGGAACAAAGAAACACCATTAGAAGAAGAAGAAGAAGAAGAAGAAGAAGAAAACACCAAATACATCAGAAACTGCCAAAGCAGTTTCTCAACCACAGCAGGGACAATGGATGAACTGGGAAAGTGTAGAGAAGAAAAAGCTTAGTTGAAAAGAATTTTGGATTATGCAGGTTAAGGTTTAGGATTAGATTAATTATTGGAGCAACCTATGATGTGCTGCCATCATCCTAAATCCTCAACCGGTAGGCTAGGTGAAGACCCAACAGACTATGTCAATGAAATGTCACTTCTGCTCTCCTCCTTCCTCCCTCAGGCCTGTCCTGTCCTGATGCTGTTACCATAGCAACATGACCCTCAACACCCAGAGAGAGAAGGAGCCTCTGCGGCGGCGAGCCAGCACCCCCGTCCCCTCCGCCCACTTCCACCAGCACCCACCCTGTGGTCGGGACCCCCGACAACCAGCTCCCAGCAGCATCCAGCCCGGCCCTGCCCTGTCTCAGACCCAGGCCTCCCAATCCCAGTCCCCCCAATCCCCCCAGTCCTCCCAGTCCCCCCAGTCCCCCCAGTCCCCCCAGTCCTCCCAATCCCCCCAGTCCTCCCAGTCCCCCCAGTCCTCCCAGTCCCCCCAATCCCCCCAGTCCTCCCAGTCCCCCCAGTCCCCCCAGTCCCAGTCCTCCCAGTCCTCCCAGCCCCAGACCCAGCCCCAGCCCCAGCCCCAGCCCCAGCCCCAGCGCAGCCACCCCCCACTGGGCCAGTCGGCATCCTACCACCCCGGAGACAAGTCACTCCACTATCGTGCCCAGTGGAGCTCCGACTCAGACGATGACTCGCAGAGCGACTCGGACTGTGTTTACCGCGTGGTGTTGCTAGGCGACCAAGGCGTTGGCAAGACCAGCCTGGCGGGAATCTTCGCCGGGATCAATGACAAAGATGAACAATCCGGAGGTGGGTAGTTAAGTTTGGTAACTAGTAGTGGTGTTAGTCAAGTTAGTCTGGTTAGTTCAGTTAAGTATTACTGAGTTTAGTCAAGTGTTACTCTGGTTGGTTAGTTCAGTAACTTAACTGGCAGTCTGATCAGTTAAGTAGGCCTACTAGCAGGGCTCTTAACTAACTTTTTTCACCATCCTCCCGGAACCGTCCCGAAATACAATCTAAGCCGTCCCGAAATGACTGTGGGCCGTCCCGAATTTAAAATCTTACGTTTGGTGTAATCATCGATAAAAAGTAATCATATGGATCACTTCATGGCACTTCACACTCTCTCTCTGTGGGCCTGATCTAGGATGTCGGTAATCAAAAGGAGTCTCCTCCCCGCAGAGCTCTTCCTCACCGCCTCAGTGGCTACCAGCTTGCCTGTCACCTCCCGCCGGCCGCCACTCCCTCCGTTCAGCCCCTTTGCCGACCGGGCCAATCCTGCCTTTATCCGCTTCATTTTCCGTTTCATCATTAAACATTTCCTCCAATTCAACAAAAAGTCTCCCTCAGCCTCAGCCATTTTTCTCGTATCGTAAGTTGCTAGTTAGCTTCGTGAGTTTAGCTTTGTCATGTCCGTTACATTACATTACATTAATACTAGCAAGCTTAACGCTGCCTACCTCATTGACTTGGGTTGAATTCCCCGTTGCAGCTGCGGCTGTCGTGAGGTCAGAGGCTGGCGGTTCAGGGTCTGGCTCTGCTGTGCGTTTTCCTGATGTTTGCTTTCTTGATGTAACGTTAACGTTAAAAAATTGCAGTATCCCACTACGGGACGCCATTGCCATTGTGTATCACTCTGACAGTCAATACCGGCGGTGACAGGCGTCTGACAGGATTTCGCGGGTCTAGATAATGCTACTTAGTAACGTTTGTGCGCGTGTGTGTGTGTGTATGTTGTCAAGAAGGTTTAATAAGAACTGTGTGTGCTACACAAAACGTGCAGTCAGTTTCATTTTCATCGCCGTTCATTGTAACGTAACGTAACGTTAGCAGTTTTTTTTTTTTCAACTCTCGTCCCAAATTCGTCCCAAAATTAATTTACATCCTCCCCGATCCTATTTTTATCGGCCCCGGGACGACGGGAGGTCCTTAAGCTCGAGCCCTGCCTACTAGTCTAAATAATTTAGGCGGCTTTCACACCAGCATCGTTTGGTCCGGACTTTAGGACCTTTTTGCTAAGTTCAGATCATTTTGACTGGTGTGAACGCACCATGTGGATTCGTGTGTGGACCAAAATCTTGCAAAAGGTTCGCCAAAAATCGCCGGTCTCGGTCCTCTTCCATTCGGACCGTGGTGCGGATCATTTTGGTGTGAAAGCAACTTTGATAAAGTCCGAACCAAAGAAAGGAAATTACGATAAAAATAAATACAGTAGCAGTAGCTTGCCGGTGGTTGTACCTGTTTTAGGAGCTTGAAGTACTGGCTCGGTTCATTTTACAACCAAAGTTTTCTGACTGGGCGGTGTTTGGACTTTCTGGCCAATCACAGTGCTTAAAAACGGAAAACTCCGCTCAACCGGGATGCCGGTGTTCTGCGCTAGACTGTCCCCCTGTACATGCGTGCCCCCCCCTCAGTGTAAACACACCACGCTCCCTGTGGTTTTAAGTATTCCAGAACATTTTGGAAATCACTCAGGATATAAACTGAAACTCCAAAAAAGTGAGTTTCTTCCCATTAACTCTTTGGCCAAAGGGCTTCCTCACTCTCTTTTTCCTTTCAAATGGTCAACGAAATTAAATTAGATCAGATAATATTATCATCTCTGTGGAGTAACAAGCCTCTTCACACTCAGTACTTTTGGGTGTTGAACATTCGTAAACGTCTTTACTGGGTCGGTAAGTGGGTGAGGGATGTGCCTTTGTGCCTGTATGGAGTTGTTGGCCTCAAGGTTCTCACTTCGCTTCTTGATATGTTCTCAGCTACCTCTTGCTGCCAACAACCTCAGCACAAATCCAGCTGTTAACCAAACCCTTAAAATCTGGGTTCCATTTTGTAAACCCTCAGCCTGCATGGGTCTTTCACCTTCATCTCTGTTTTTCACAACCACCTGTTCTTGCTGACACTTTGAGGCCCAACTTTCCATGTCCAGTCCAACAGAGCCATTACCACTGTTAATAATCTTAACAATAATGGGGTTTTCCCATCCTCCACTGATCTTTCAATATGAGTTGACCTAGTTCAACTGCCACCTTTTCTGCTTTTTTCAGATTAGGCACTTTCTGCAAAAACAATTCTCGTAGTTCCCCAATCACCTTCCTGACTCCCAAGTTCACTCTCTTCCGGCCTTTGACCCTGATCAGTGGCACCTTATTTAAACCTTAAAAGATAATTACTAACAGACTTATCCAATGAGCAGTTGATTCCTAAACATTGAGTTGGCTGCTAAAATAGTGACAAAAGAATGACAAAAGACAAAAGAATTTCCTGTCCTGTCAGGTCAGAAAACTTATTAAGTTACCGTAGTTAACTACTGTCTGTCTGTCTGTCTGTCTGTCTGCCTGTCTGTCTGTCTGTCTGTCTGTCTGTCTGTCTGCCTGTCTGTCTGTCTGTCTGTCTGTCTGTCTGCCTGTCTGTCTGTCTGTCTGTCTGTCTGTCTGCCTGTCTGTCTGTCTGTCTGTCTGTCTGTCTGTCTGCCTGTCTGT
This sequence comes from Centroberyx gerrardi, assembly GCF_048128805.1. Taxonomy (NCBI): domain Eukaryota; kingdom Metazoa; phylum Chordata; class Actinopteri; order Beryciformes; family Berycidae; genus Centroberyx; species Centroberyx gerrardi. The sequence goes on from NC_136001.1 coordinate 36,524,671, forward strand.
CTGTCTGTCTGTCTGTCTGTCTGTCTGTCTGCCTGTCTGTCTGCTGTCTGTCTGTCTGTCTGTCTGTCTGCTGTCCTTCTTCTCTTCTCTGACATTGTTCTGGCCTCATAACCTTGGCTGACCCAGTTAATTGATTGGCTTGCTCAGTCAGTTTGATTGGCCTGAGGCAATGATTGACAGCCTGTATTGATCCAATAGCAGTCTGACATGGCTCACAGCATGATGTGATGGGGTGGAGTCTGTTTCCAGTTATTTTTTTGAGTTTTCAGGTTGACTGAGCACCATGTCACATTAGATAGACTGTTTTAGCCTTTATTTATCATTGGTTGACTGAATCTGACCAGTTCAACCATTTGAACTGCCAACCTTTTGTTGTTTTTCTTCTTGTTGTGCGTTTCAGATGAGACTGACAGTACACAGGCTGATGTTGTTTATTATTGATGTCACGTATTGTTGGTGTTAACTTACTGGTTGCTGTTGACATTTTTCTGGTTGTTGTTGTTGTTTGTTTTCCAGAGGAACCTGACCACAGAGCGAGGCTGTTATTTGTTGTTGTTTATTGTTGTTGTTTGTTCCAGAAGACACGTATGAGCGGACACTAACGGTAGACGGAGAGGAAACCACGCTCATTGTCATGGATACCTGGGAGACTGACACACTGGTACATGTTTGTCTGTCTGTTGGCTTCTGACTGATTTGAGATTCTGTGATCAGACAGGAGCTTTTTTCTCAGAGTTCAGCTGTGAGCGTTGCTGGTAACAGAGAGAGCAAGAGGTCAAAGGTCACAAGTGTGACATCATTCTGGTTGCTATGTAACACAAAGTTTGACAAGCAACGATCAATACTCTATTGATATAAGGTATTTATTATTTACTTGTAAAACTGAAGGGACATAAAAGTTCTTTGTCTCTTTCTCTCTCAATTAAGCTCAGTATCTTCCAATCAGGACTATTCATCAGAACTAATATTTCTAGAAAAGGGTTTATAAAATGTATAGTTTTAAACGTAAAAAACAATTTATATATGCAAACCACATTGAGATGATTCATTATTTACTTTGAAAACATGAACTGTACAATAATAATATATAATCATTCATATCTATAATAATGTATCACAGTTAAAGAATTGACAACATATATACAAATCTCTCTCTCTCGCTGTCTCTCTCTCTCTGTCTGTGTCTATGTCTCTCTACCTTCAGGAGGGAGAGGACAGCTCTGTGCAGGACTTCTGTCTGAAGGCAGGAAGTGCTTACGTCATCGTCTACTCCGTCACCGATCGCTCCAGCTTTGACTCGGCTGCCGAGCTTCGCATCACACTGCGCCGCGCCCGCCAGGCGGAGAACCTTCCCATCATCCTGGTGGGCAACAAGAGTGACCTGGTCCGGTCCAGGGAGGTCGCCGTGGAAGGTAGGGGTCAAAGGTCACAGGGGGGACATACATACACACAGATGCATATACAACCAATATGGGTTTAGATGGATGATGCAGGGGGGGCAGGCTTTCCAGACTGCCTATCTTTTTATCTTTTACATTGTGGTGTTATAATGTTTATTGCTTAAGAAAATAAAATTGTCCCACACCACATTGAATTATTTCTCTGGTGATATATTGGAGCTACCTAGCTGAGGATCAGGAGCAGGGCCACGCCTCAACTCCTATATGCTGTATATGCCTACCTGCCCTGCACCCTGTTTGTCCTCGTTCTTCCGTGCACAGAACGCCACAGATCGTTCACAGCTCACATCTAAACTTTAGCATTCTACTCACCTCTCTTCACCTCCAAATTCCCACGGATTGCATTTCTCATAATCTATCCGACGATGACATTTTCATCCACGGAACGTCCAAATACATCCCCCGTGCTCAAGCCAAGAAAACACCAGGGCCTCAGTAGCCGGTCCAGAGAGCTTCTCGGCCTCATCAGAGACTCAACCAGAACGCCATTCCCACGCTGACGATCCTCTGGAAAGACACGTACTCAACCGCCAATCTGTCTGGTCAGTCATTTCCATTCCTACCAGTCCTCCTCCTTCGTTCCCACCAAGACGAGGAATCCTCTACATCCCATGGTTACTCCTTTAGACGAGGGATAATCAAGGAAAGGCCCCCAGAAGACAAACAACTGTTCCCCAAGAATTAAAGGCAGGTTCCCCATCCAGTTCCCAATACTGGCACTGGGATGCCAGCTACTGTGAATAGTCCCCCATCCATCTTTCACGAAGCATCACAAAATTCAGCTGCCAGCACCAGGATGCCGGCTACAAAAAAAAAACGAAACGAATTTCTCTTACTTTATCAAAATGCAGTTATGGCACCAGGATGCCACTAATATCATTTTCTCCATTTCTCATCAGCCAGTCCTTCAAAATAAAGCATAAATAAATAAATGACCAAAATTGCCATTGGAACATCGGTCACCAACATTATCCCTACCAGCTCCCACCAACAGCCCATTTCCCCTACTCCAGCCATAACACTGGGATGCCGACCACAAGCATCACTTCATCTTGGCATCAGGTTCCCGCAACTGGCACCAGGATGCCAGCAATCACCCCTAATTCATCCTTCCGCTACCAAATCCCCTTCAGTAACACCAGGATGGCCGCTCAGCCCTCTTTCCTTCCGCAACACATAGAGGGCATCGGGATGCCAGCCTCTTCCTCTACCTATCAGCCACAGCCACAGCAGCTGCCCTCTTCAGCTGGGACCCTCAGCACCGGGATGCCAGTCCCAGTCGCTACCTACCTACCAGCCGCAGCAGCTGTCCTGTTCATCCGGGGCTCTCGGCACCGGGATGCCAGCCCCCACCGCTACCTATCAGCTGCAGCAATTGTCCTCTTCAGCCGGGCTTTCAGCCCCGGGATGCCATGTCCATCTTCTCTCATACTTCCCGTTTGCAACTCATTCTTCTCATCAACTCAACCCATTCTCTCCCAGCAGGCGGGCACGCATTTTAACCTCTCAACAGCAACTCCTGCTGTCCAACTTCCAGGCTCTTACATCTCCTGTCCATCTCCCAATATCTGCTAATCTCCGTCAACAAATTATTATTATTTTAGATGGACCGGGATGCCAACATCATCCAATCCTCAACATACTCTACCAGTATTTAACTTCTCTCAGCAACAGTCTAGCCCCAGTTATCCATCAGCAGTACCGGGATGCCTCCTAATTTCACTCACTTCCCCTATCTCGCTCATCAAAACCCTCAGCCCAACGTAGTAACAGGCACTGGGATGCCAGTTTTAACGTCCGCTCTTTCACCTATTTGTCAGCAGCCTCCCTCTTCATTCTGTGTTTTTGGCACAGGGGTGCCAAGCCTTGGAACACCCATAAATGCATATGCAATTAGACCAAACTGCAAAAACCGGGCACACAGATCAACCCATGATTTCAGGCACAAATGCCCTGTGCGCCGTCTTAGTAGATCAGAAAACAAGGTTTTAGCACCCGGAATGCGATTTGCACTGCTGCAAACCTTTAGTAGATCCGGGCCAAGGTTGCAACATGTCCCAGTGCAGATACTCGCATGTCTGCTCTTTCTGCAGCGAAGCTCACTCTCGACCTGCATGCCTAACAACTATGACTAGTGGAGCATCGATCCACCCCTGTCAAGATCTCAGCCCTAACAGCTGCCCTCAGTCACCATCCAGAACCAACGATCCCCGAAGCATTGTGCCGGATTCTTACCATCAACCACAAGATTCCCTTGTTCATCTTCTCAACAATTTCCTCATATCTCCTCCCTCATCACCTCCAGCCCATGGACTAACTATGCTAACTTCTATCTCCCGGATCTCAGCGCCCCCCCGTCCACAGGGGAAACAAAGGATCCCGCCACCTCCCTCGAATTCCTTGGGATAACCCTCAACACAGAATTATTCCAAGCTTTGTTGCCTCGAAAAACGCGATCAAATCATCCTACCACTCTTCAACTTCCTCCTCGCACCGCGCTGCACCAAACGTCAACTCCTCTCACTCCTCTGTCACCTCAACTTTGCCTTGCGTACCATCCCCAAAGGGCAGTCCTGCATTTCCCACCTGTTAACTCGCATCCTTACTACTTGACACCGTTACCCTCGATGGCAACACCTCACCAATTGGATCAGTATAACTTCCATTTATGAAGACCATTGGACACATCCAGATGTCATCCTACATCCTCTACAATGATGCTGCCCCTTGTACTGGTTTTGGGGGTTCCTACAGAGGGAGATGGTTCTCAGCAGAAACAACCTCTCTGTCATGGACATCGTCAACAAAGGCCGCTCCAACTCAGCAACCACCATGTCTTTCATGCGGCATCTTACCCGGTTGTTGGGACACATCAGTTCATCCCCCATGCAGCTTATGTTCCTGGTCATACTGGAGTTTCCGGAGGAAACCCACATACACATGCAGAGAACATACAAACTTCACACAGAAAGGACCAGGGCAGAGATTCAAAGATTCTTGCTATGAGGTGACAGTACTACCTACTGATCCACCGTGCCGCCCCAAAGGTTAAGGCTATTGCTGACTCTCTCTCCCGGTCCTCAATTCAGAAGTTCACAAGCTTAGTCCCTTTCCGAAGTCAATCCAACCATAGAATTCAATCTGTTTTGTCACCCCTGCATCTCCAACCTGTCGTTCTTTTCCCACACCACTCGTCTTCTACCTCAAACTGACCAGACCACTCAAACTGGCCAACTGACCTGTTTTCAACTTCAAATTTAACTCCTAAGGCCTTTTGAAACCCCGGAAAACTACTTTAATCTTAGAAGATCTCAGAATGCTGCCCCTTCCGATCTACTTACTCAGAAACTAACCACGCATCTGGTTCCATTCTCCCCTTCACGAAACCACTTCTCCGACCACTCCTTTCGCATCAGAGCCATTACTACATCTTCCCGCAGTAAAGCACGTGATCCAACTCATGGGTTGTTGGTCATCCCGAGTCCATCATCTCTATAGCCACTCGGATCTGAATCATCAGGAATGTTTTGAGGGTCTGCTGAGCCCGGGAGCTACAGAAGATTCTTCTCCGAAACCTTCCCCACACCACAGTCAACGTCTCATTCATATCCGAGAAGAAGCTGTCCTCTATGGCCAAATGTTACAAACTGTGCTAACTGAAAACTTAACATAATCATTAAATAAACGTTCAAATCGCATTCTGTTGATGGTGTGGTCCTTGCGCGTGAATTGATAATAATACCAGTAATGTGTAATGTGTACCAGTAATACTACCAGTAATAAAACAATAAACTAACGTTCTGTAACTGTGGCCAGGAAGGAACCTGTATCATATTGGACAACGCTGACTGGCTGATATCTGATCATTTCAATTAAAGGCCGATATCAGCCCCATATATCAGTCTGAGCCTGGTTTATACACTTTGTCACTGTCAGGTGAAAACCTCATATCTCAACTTTCAACTTATCAACTTTTTCAAAATAACTTTTTAAGAACTAAGAGAAACAGCCTTGTTTGTAGCTTTCTGACAGTGCAGTTTAGTGTTTATCAGGTTTTGAAAGGTTTTATAAGACCATAGTTTCCTGAGCCCACAGAGGGGCGTGTACTCCTTCAATTGAAGTGAAAACGTGAACATCAGTTCAGTTACAAGGTTACAAGGTTTTCACACGACAACAGTGACTTGGATGTACACACATACATAAACACACTCTCTTTCTCTTTCTTTCTCCATGTTATTCTCTTTTCACTAACCCTCTGCTCTATTCTGTCTTTTCTGTTTTATTTTTTTCCCAGAGGGTCGAGCATGTGCGGTGGTGTTTGACTGTAAGTTCATTGAGACGTCGGCGTCTCTGCAGCACAACGTCACTGAGCTGTTCGAGGGCGTGGTCCGACAGATCCGCCTCCGCCGAGACGGCACTGAGGCCGTCCAGCGCCGACGTTCCATCTACAAACGCAAAGAGAGTCTTACCCAGAAGGCCCGGCGCTTCCTGGACCGACTGGTGGCCCGGAACAACCAGCGCATGGCCGTCAAAGTGCGGTCCAAGAGCTGCCATGACTTAGCTGTACTGTAAAACTAGGTGTTCACCAGGAACCTCTCTTTAAGGCCGGTTCTCCACCAGGAACCTCTCTTTAAGGACGGTTCTCCACCAGGAACCTCTCTTTAAGGCCGGTTCTCCACCAGGAACCTCTCTTTAAGGCCGGTTCTCCACCAGGAACCTCTCTCTAAGGCCAGCTCTCCACCAGGAACCTCCCTCTCTTTAAGACTATGTGTATACAGTATCTCCCTATCTTCCCCTTCTGCTGAGTGGTTGATTTTTTTGGATCGTTGCCAAGAGACTGCAGGTTTGAATCCAGTCTTTTACAAAATGCAGGACCTCACTGAGCTACAGCCGACTGAAACCTGATTGATTGTTAGGATGGGAATGGGTGTATCCTGGTTGCCTTTGAGTTGTATAGAAACTGTTGTCAGCAGGTCTGGTTGGCACCATTTGGCTTCCCCAAACTAAAGAATCAGAAATCTTAACATAAGGGAAGCAAGGTGGCCACCAGCAAACGGCTACACATTAAGAGCTGTGACATTCATTCTTCATAACGATGCCTGTTTTCCTGGTTCCTCAGCACCCACTCTTGTCTGAAGGCCTTAGAAGAACTGTGAACCAGGCCAGACGGGCCGAGCTGGGCTGGGCTAAACTGGGATAAGGGATTACAGTTTCCATGTAGATGACTGACTCGAGGTTAGAAGAAGACGTGGGACCAGCACTCTAGAACACAGTGGTTACCATAAGCCCCTCCCAGTCCTGCAGCTTCACCCAGAAATCTTCCAGAAGTTAAAGTTAATTTAAGAGTCCATGTGTGAACGGAGCCGGAGTCGAAATTCAGGAAAAGTTGATTTGGCAATTTCCCTCCTCAAGACCAAATACAATTCCCAGGAGTTTTCCTTTGTGACGCTAGTGTGAACAAAAGCCATCAGATTCCCAGGTCGAGCAGCAAAAGGTTCCGACGGTCTGACGAGACTCTGGGAGGCTTGCTTCATCCTACGACTCGCTCACTGTAGCTTTTGTTTGGAGCGGAGAGATGACAGTTCTATATTTGAAAGGGGCTTTAGTTACATAATAAAAACTTTAATTGTGTTCTAGAATTTTAGTCCCATGTAATTATGGTAACCACTATGTTCTAGAATGGTAGTGCCATTATGTTATTGACTTTCTCTAGTGTCTACCGTCTCCATGGAAAAGTGTCAACACCAGTTAGCCTGGTGGATTTCATCCTGCAGCTCCACCTCCCCTGGACCAGGACCAGGACCAGGACCTGCACCAGGACCAGGACCTGGACCTATACCTACACCAGGACCAGGACCAGGACCTGGACCTGGACCTGGACCAGGACCTGGACCTGGACCTGGACCTGGACCTGGACTAGGACCATGCATCTTGCGCGTTAACATGCATCTTGCACGTTAACATGCATCTCGTATCCGGTTCGTCTCCAGATATTATTGAACTGGATTCACTCCTGACATTACGATGAGTGTCCGGTGTAAACATGGGAATCAGATTTCTCTTTCCCTCACTAAAACACGTCACTTCCTCCGGTAATACTTTCAAACCGACAGTAAACACTGATTTGGTTCCTTTCTCTTCCTGCTGTGTCTGTATGTGGATTGGAGACACATTGCATTTACACTTGTTAACGTGGTTCATTTGTGTGATGGGATGTTCAGTGTGTCTTGGATGTATTTATACCTGGCTTTGATGTGGTTTAGTTCCGTCTGCATCCGGTCCGATCAGCAGGATGCAGGTTCAGGACTGGATTGGGCCCAAACATCGACCAAGGACAAACACTTTGGTTCCCAAAAGTTGACATAAATGTTTGTACATCAGGTTCTACGATGGACCTTGTCCAGGAGATTTTTTGTTTTAGGAGAAACAGTTC
>NC_136001.1:36537563-36540063 GCF_048128805.1 Centroberyx gerrardi
GAAACCCCAATGCAATACCACGCCACGCAATGCAACGGTACATGACAGTACTCAATGTTACACAACACAATGGTGCGCAACTGTACACAACGGAATGGTGCGCAACGCAACGGTACGCAACAGTGGGCAACGCAACGGTACGCAACAGTGGGCAACACAGCGGTACGCAACGCAGCGGTACGCAACGCAGCGGTACGCAACGCAGCGGTACGCAACAGTGGGCAACGCAGCGGTACGCAACAGTGGGCAACGCAGCGGTACGCAACGCAGCGGTACGCAACGCAGCGGTACGCAACAGTGGGCAACGCAACGGTACGCAACACAGCGGTACGCAACGCAGCGGTACGCAACGCAGCGGTACGCAACGCAGCGGTACGCAACGCAGCGGTACGCAACAGTGGGCAACGCAGCGGTACGCAACGCAGCGGTACGCAACGCAGCGGTACGCAACAGTGGGCAACGCAGCGGTACGCAACGCAGCGGTACGCAACGCAGCGGTACGCAACAGTGGGCAACGCAACGGTACGCAACACAGCGGTACGCAACGCAGCGGTACGCAACGCAGCGGTACGCAACGCAGCGGTACGCAACAGTGGGCAACGCAGCGGTACGCAACGCAGCGGTACGCAACGCAGCGGTACGCAACAGTGGGCAACGCAGCGGTACGCAACGCAGCGGTACGCAACGCAGCGGTACGCAACAGTGGGCAACGCAACGGTACGCAACACAGCGGTACGCAACGCAGCGGTACGCAACGCAGCGGTACGCAACGCAGCGGTACGCAACAGTGGGCAACGCAGCGGTACGCAACGCAGCGGTACGCAACGCAGCGGTACGCAACGCAGCGGTACGCAACAGTGGGCAACGCAACGGTACGCAACGCAGCGGTACGCAACGCAGCGGTACGCAACGCAGCGGTACGCAACGCAGCGGTACGCAACAGTGGGCAACGCAGCGGTACGCAACAGTGGGCAACGCAGCGGTACGCAACGCAGCGGTACGCAACAGTGGGCAACGCAACGGTACGCAACGCAGCGGTACGCAACGCAGCGGTACGCAACGCAGCGGTACGCAACGCAGCGGTACGCAACGCAGCGGTACGCAACAGTGGGCAACGCAGCGGTACGCAACGCAGCGGTACGCAACAGTGGGCAACGCAACGGTACGCAACGCAGCGGTACGCAACGCAGCGGTACGCAACGCAGCGGTACGCAACGCAGCGGTACGCAACAGTGGGCAACGCAGCGGTACGCAACGCAGCGGTACGCAACGCAGCGGTACGCAACGCAGCGGTACGCAACGCAGCGGTACGCAACAGTGGGCAACGCAACGGTACGCAACGCAGCGGTACGCAACGCAGCGGTACGCAACGCAACGGTACGCAACGCAGCGGTACGCAACGCAGCGGTACGCAACGCAGCGGTACGCAACGCAGCGGTACGCAACGCAACGGTACGCAACGCAACGGTACGCAACGCAGCGGTACGCAACAGTGGGCAACGCAGCGGTACGCAACGCAGCGGTACGCAACAGTGGGCAACGCAGCGGTACGCAACGCAGCGGTACGCAACAGTGGGCAACGCAACAGTGGGCAACGCAACGGTACGCAACGCAGCGGTACGCAACGCAGCGGTACGCAACGCAGCGGTACGCAACGCAGCGGTACGCAACGCAGCGGTACGCAACGCAGCGGTACGCAACAGTGGGCAACGCAGCGGTACGCAACGCAGCGGTACGCAACGCAGCGGTACGCAACGCAGCGGTACGCAACGCAGCGGTACGCAACGCAGCGGTACGCAACAGTGGGCAACGCAACGGTACGCAACGCAGCGGTACGCAACGCAGCGGTACGCAACGCAACGGTACGCAACGCAGCGGTACGCAACGCAGCGGTACGCAACGCAGCGGTACGCAACGCAACGGTACGCAACGCAACGGTACGCAACGCAACGGTACGCAATGCAACGGTACGCAACGCAGCGGTACGCAACAGTGGGCAGCGCAACGCAGCGGTACGCAACGCAGCGGTACGCAACGCAACGGTACGCAACGCAGCGGTACGCAACGCAGCGGTACGCAACGCAGCGGTACGCAACGCAGCGGTACGCAACGCAACGCAGCGGTACGCAACGCAGCGGTACGCAACGCAACACTGCACTGTGCAGCACTGTGCAGCACAGTGCAGCACAGTGCTGCAGCGCCGCAGCTCTCCTGCGGTCCGGACAGCAGGCCGAGTCGTTCGACCGTCCCGAAACCACGAGGCTTCAGGTTCAATTCCTGCAGAGCTGCATCCAGGACGAGAGAGAAAGAGGAGAGAGAGAATGAAAAACGAGTGGAAAAAGTGAATCAACACTGAGGGAGGAGGGGGAGAGAGAGAGAGAGAGAGAGAGCGAGAGAGAGAGGAAGACGAAGCGTCGCAGTTTGTCGTTTATCAGCGCTCCTCTGGAACGTGTCAAGAAGAAGAAGAACACTTCCAGATGTCTGACTGTGTGTGTGTGTG